>NW_024884142.1:20778645-20816311 GCF_019232065.1 Centrocercus urophasianus
CAGAAATAGTTGGAGGAGGCTATTTAATGTTTTAAATTGAGTGTTTTGAAAATGTGTCTTTAGTATAAAGTCCTTTTTAATTAGCTTCCAAAATAGATATTTTTTCATAGTCTTTACATAGAAATAAGCTATGCTGCCTTGAATAATGACATTGCTTGCAATGCTTTTTGCAATAAGTGAAATACTTGTGATCAAGATACTTCCGTATTTCATTGCTTGCAAGAACAACTATCTGGAGTTTTATTTGTCCTATATTAATTGACACATACTTAATCACTATGTTTATAGTATGCTTCTGATTCTGATCAATCTAAAATCCCAAACCAAATGCGCACCTCTACTGAATGCCTATGTCTTTTCCATCATTTTCCTCAAATACTTCTATTTGATAACTGAAAGCATCAGTCATGCCAGCTTGCAGGCCTTTTATTTGCTAGTATACAAAGACAATTAAAATATCACATTATTCAAAAAATTCTATAATAGTTCCAGTGCCAGAGATTATTTGAGATATCCGAGGATTGAATTTGTCAGTAAATACGTTAGAATGATCATAGAGAAGATGCTCACACTTCTGCTTTAATGAGCATTAATTGGTCTAGCAAAATGCAACAGTATTTCAAATTGGTAGGTAGTGGCTCTATTGCAGAAATAATAATTTTAAAAAGGCCCCTTGCTCCTATTAATTCTGGTGACGTGATCAATAATAACTGGAAGTAAGAAATCATTAAAATATTGCTTATGCAATTAAGACACTTTCCAACAAAATGCAAATCTCTTCCTGTACAGGAAGAGTCTTTAATTTCCATAGATATGTTAAGAGAAGAAGGCCCTCTGCATCTTAATCTGCTCACTGTAACAAATTTATGCTGTTTCTTTTCCCTTGTTCATGAGCATTTCATGTTGAACTGTGTGCTATTTGCAAAAGATGATGTTTACCATTTTATGCTGAATTTTGCTCAGAACCTGAATGTTAAATGATCATGAAAAGGATAAAAAGGAACCCAATGATAATATATAGTGAAATTTCTAAATAAACTAGGACTATTGTTTGCCTAGGGCAACAACTCAGACTTGAAATACTTTTGCCACATTCATACAATATTTTGTTTAGAGATCGGGCATACTAATGTAGGTACAAAACTGGAGCTATATTGTTCCAAAGCACAGTAATTGCTGCTGTCCTATCTTCAATATCTACCCACTGTCATCAGTAACAAATAACAATGACAGATTTAACTTTGTGCTAGTGACTTTATTATTTATTAGTAGGTAAAAATTAGATTCTATCAACACATGCTTTTTTACTCACAAGTCTTGTAACCTCTTGTTATCTACCTGTAGGTTTAGATCTCCAATGTCTTTCAGTATTTTAATTAGTAAGTCCTGTACAATTTGACAACCCAGCAGTGTGTTTTGTTCTCTGCTTGGTGACTGGACCACTGCTGTCTGGAAGTTTTGTGCACTAATGTTCTGATCAACACTGCTTTATTAAATAAAATAATTTTATGACAGCATCAGCTTCCATTTCTCTACAGAATCTTCTGCCATGAATAAGTTAAAGATTCATTAAGTTAGAAATTTGCCAAAAGACATCCCACATATACCAGAGACTGGAAAATACAGAAATACGTAAAGATTCCCCAAGCTCTGTAACGGGAGGTCCTGATTCATTCATGCATATATGTTTAAGAAACCATTTAATTTAAGGAAATTGAATTATTCAGTAATAAAAAGTGAGAAGACTGGCATAAGTATTCCAACTCCTTCTCTAGCATAAGGAATTTTTCCTTGATTTTCAGACATTTAATATATCCTACAGTGTACTGATTCCTAAAAAGAGCCAGAGCTATCTAGGAAATAAGCATTCTATTTCCTGACTGATTTTGAAGTTTATTTTCATTCCATCTCAGAGGAAAATTGAATTCTTTTGTGATTTTTTATTTAAAAAAATGCAGGGTGAGTATAAAATGGACATGCTTGTAGCATCTCAGTAAAAAAGTTATTCCAAGATAATATCAATACTTTCACTGAAAGTTTCTCTTCCAAAGCAAATTGCACGGATTAATAATATCAACATGTCAAACAAATCTTTTTCTCTCCATGAGCATTTTCACTTTGAACCTCCTCCTGGTTTTCATTTGTTGTCAATTGTCAGCACATACTTATTGACGAGGACACAGTTTTAAACCACTGAAACTTCCCTAGTAGTTAAAATAATTTAATTGCATTGTAAAAACGTTTGATTATAACAGTAGTTTGCTCCTTAAATAGCTGGTCTGTAAAAGAATGAAGAGGAGATAATTACTGTGAATTATTATTACATTTACATATTATTATTTACACATTATAGGATCAGATTTATATTCTCATCTTTTGTTTTGCTATTTTATGTGTAAATCCTTCAATCTTTTGTTATCTTTCAGTCTAGTTTCGTATGCAAACATATTCATTTCTTGTTTTGAAGGAGTTTGCTGCAAAAAAAACTTCACTTCAGTTCATGAATGAGATTCTAACAGTGGTATTAAAAGCCCCGAAAACTCATTTGCATGATGAAAACACATTCTATTCAAAAATATCTACTTTATGAAAGCTTTTTAGCTAAGCATGTCTAGCAAAGTTGTCTTGTTTTCTGGGAGGTGATGGAATGTCATCATTCAATGTTTACATGAGCTGCTCCAGCTCCTTTGCGATAATAACCTTAGGTGAGTTTGTTGTAAACAGATAAACAATACTCCAAACTAGGAAGGGTAAAATCCAAAGATGTGTAGCCAGTGCATTTTATTTCAATCCTTTAGAACATCAAGCACAAAAACACTTCAGAAAGATCTCAAGTTCACTTTAAAATAAAATTGAGTGTTGAACAGATGAATTTGACGAAGTGAACACTTCAAAAAAATTTGTTATGTCTTTTATGGGTGCACAAGAGAAGGTGCACCCATGTAAGGATGCAAATAAATTATATCATAGCACTACTTATTAAACAAACTATCCACATGTGAAACATAAATTTATAAATAGCATTTATGAACTACAGAGTATTACCCAGCCCAATGACTCCTCTCCCTGTACTGTTTACTTTTGGTCCAAATTTGGACCACGCCTGCCTTGACTATGACAATCTTAAAATTTTATCTGCTACAGTAGGATCAGAAAATTCAGAACACATGGAAAACAGAAAAAGAAGTTTTGTTTCAATGATTTTGCTACACTTTTTTGAGACGCTACTAGAATTAATTTCAGTAGAAAAAATCCTATCTTGTCATGTTAAGGATGAATGCTTAACCTGGAAGATTAATATGCCTGGGCCTTTATGTTAGAGAAAAATATGCCCTAATTGGTATCCACTATTGTGGATAGTTTCTAAGCCATGCTCTGATGAGAGATGAATACAATATTTTGAGTGAGGAGATGCATGCTCTTTGAATGCTGTTGATACATTATACGAAATTTTATATTAATTTATCACTTGAAATGTACAATTATAAATGAAGTACTAGAATGTATCCCATCCATTCCATCTACAATGCCTTCTAGGAAAACATAGAAATGTAAAAAGAGACTACTGAAATAATTTTATTGAAGTAAAAAGAATATATGGAATAGCACAGAAACAAAAAGGCAATCAGATAAATGCAAGAAACATCTTGATATAATTATGATAATTTTTATATTTTTTTCGTTTTATAGCAGTAAATAAAATATGTAATTTAGGATAATTTTTAAACTTCACAAGGTGAAAAAGAAGTCATTTCTGCTTCTTTTATTTAGAAGTGTGTATTAGAGATGAGTGGAGTCAAGAAGACCTAAATAGTAATCCTGATATTAAAAACATATATTTACAAAAAATTTTTTTTCTATTTTCCTACTGTCGAGACTGCAATTTGTATGTTATGTGAATCTCTGTGGCATCTCTATGACACTTCAAGCTGATGTGGTAGATTTAGTTGAATTCCTTTCCAACCTTTTGCATCTGCAATCATGTGCAATTCTGACAAAATACGAAGATACTTCTCATTCGAACAACATTTGTGTTTGTGGAGTTGCACATCTCTTCACCTCCTCTTGTGTTTGATTTGCTCATCTGTGTGACACATTAAAAAAATTGGCATTGAGCTGTTAGGCAGAGAATTACACTGTGTAGTGAAGGATTAGTACAGGAGAAATCTTTCCCTCATTCTGTGACCAAATATGTTATTTTCTTCTTTTTTGTTGTTTGGAAGTCCAACAGCAGTATACACGCCAGACAGATTAAGACTAGATTGAGATATATTTTGATAATTTTTAAAAGGCAGTATTTTCTACAAAGTTATTTTTGATTCCACTATCAGTGATGCTGAAGAACCCTCAAAGAAAAAAGAAAAAAATATATTTTCACTTCTTGAAAATGTTTATTATTTTATAAGATCAACAGCTTTGGAATTATATCCTCTATTTTCATAAAGAATTACATGTTTTTTGAATACTTATGTATTTTAAATAGTGACCTAGCTATTATTCCAGAACATTTGAGGTTGTCTCAAGCAGCAAATGATCCCAATAGTGACCACATGGATCACTCTGCCCTGTTAAAGCTTTAAGCCTGGGAATCTACCACTGCAACTGGAATTAAATAACATTTTTTATAACGTCTAATAAGTCACTGTGCTGCAACAGTACTAATAGCAGTAAAAACAATAAGAAAGGCAGAAATAAGAACAATTTTCAAACTGTGAGAATGATAAAAAATACTTTACTTTCTGCTTGTGTAAACATTCATTCTTCTTCCTCTTCCACATTTGTTAATGAATGAAATGAAATAATCATTTTACTATATTGAGAATACATATTTATTTTCTATCTTTTACTCTGTGCAATAACCTATTTTTTGATGCATAATTTTAACAGGTTGTCAAAACATTGTTTTCTTTTAACATAGACCTCGACAATGTGTATCCTAGATTCTAGTATTTTTTCATCATATATAATTAACTTTTCAAAGTTGTGAAATGCACTGGCTTGTAATAGGTTCTTGCCACGCTATTTTTGTGAATTTGTCTAGCAGAACTATGATTAGGAGAGTATACCTTAAGATGTCAATATGCCTGTTATTAACTCATAAAATAGAAGACAGCCAGAATCACTCTACTTCTCCTCTTGCCTTTCCCTATCCTTTGTTCTGAAGTAATTCAGAAGCTTCTTGATTCTTTTAACAATTTATAATGCCATCTGTATAACCTTAAGTAAATAAGTAAATATAAGAAAAAAAAAAAAAAAATGGAGAGAGAGACAGAAAAAAAAAAAAAAAAAGAAAGAGAGGAAAAATAAATATCACGTATGAATTGTAGGAGAAAAGAGCAATTCAAAGGAATATGTAAGTTGAAATTGGCTGCATACTTTTTCAGCAAGTTATATGGAGAAAAAGCCAGAAAGCCTAACCTCTTAACCCCTGGTGCTTGGAGATTAATGTGAAACAAGTACTAAATCTCAGTAGATCTGTGGACATCTGTTCTCTGCATAGCCTGTTTGGCTCCCTCTCTCTCTGAAAGGATGCTTGACTCTGTGGCTACAGAGCTGTCATACACAGCCCATAGTATACTCAACAGTAGGCAGGAGTTCAGAATCACCTCATTTGACTCTGGTGCTCTGGCTGTATTGCATTGCCATAGTACTGGAACTGCAGTCACAACAGAAATGTTGTAACATCCCTAATACATTCAATGGAATCCTGAGTATATATATTACTATTTTTTTAATTGATTCTATGATACCAACATAAATATTTCTGAAAGAGAGAGGAAAGCAAAGAAACATACAAAAAACACATTAGTTTACTAAAATCATCTATAATGACAAATAAACATTATACTAAAAACCAAGATCTGATTATGTAGATGGCCAAAGTAACTAAATTTTTTTTCTGTTACAGAATAAATAAATAACAATATTATTTTATTTTTCAGGAAAAAAAAAAGACAGAAAAACAAACAAACCAGACAGTGCACGAGTACAAAGACCAACTTTGAATCAGTTTCCTTGTATTATTCAATGTGAATAGTTAGGTAATTTCCTAAAAAGATTTTAATTCATTTTGGTTTAGAGTCCTGAACTTCCGAATTTCAAGTATATAATGTGCGCAGGATTTAAAGGACAAGTTGAGTAATTTCACCAGTTATCCTAGAAGCATGTTCAACAATGTGATTCAGTGACAAATCTTACTGCTTTTAAGTCCCATCAAAACAAATCCTTCATGTTTGAATCATCATGAAGATAAGCACCACAGTGTATGTAGGCCACTCCACAAAGAATGCATCCTGTTTATTTCCATGGAAACTACAGCAGATAAAAAGAGCAAATAACACTTTTAGATAGAACAAATTCTCAGCTACAAAAAGTGTTTTTCTATATAATCTTGACCATAAGCTATGCATGTTTTCCTGTGTGAACAAGAGACTGCATGCCACTCTCATAAAAATCTGCAAAATCCACTGTCTCACTATGCTCACATACACTGTTTGGTCTCCATAAGCAGTAGCAAGCATCAGTAAATGTAAATGGGTGCTATTTTTTCTGTAGGAAGGAATTAAATTCCACACTTTCTTTATACACTCCTCCATGTCAGACACTTGTTTGTCAGACTGTCCCTCTGCAGCCATCTGTCACACAGCAACAAAATGTAATGAAATATCTGCAGAAAAGTCCAACCTCTACTGCCATACCACCAACTTCTATCTCTGATGTCATGGGCCAACATAATAAAATAGGAGGCATTACTTTTGGAACAGCACTTGTAGTTTTCTATTTGTAGACACGACCGGTTGTTGACTGCACAGCTATGCTTCACAGGTGTTGCAAAGAGAGTAAGTTTGCTATCCTGACCTTGTCATAAGTATTCCATTAAGGATGTGAAATTCCAAATTGATAGAGCGTCTCTGCTCTAAGTGCTGTTTTTTTTCTACTGAAAAAATCCTTCAGAGGATTCATCTCACAGAAATAAACAGTGGCCTCTTAAGGCTCCCAGGCTTCTTCCTTAGGCAAAGGAAAAAGAGAACAAAGACTGGTTGAATTAGACACATCTTCCAAATGACTCATTCAAGGACCAATCCTTGCCCCTTGATTACTGAGGAATCCAAGAGATATTAGCCTCATGAGGCCAGTTAGCCTTTATGATTACTGCCCACAGCCTTGTGTTTTATCAATATATCATGAATCATAGTTTAGCTAATGCTGTCAAGCGATGAGGCTTGGACCATTAGCTCGGAAGACAGCAAAATATTTCTACTTTAGATCACCTTCTTTGTACCATTTCATGAATGGCTGCTTAAGAAACACATACACATTATCAAAATAAACATACATTGTGCCACACAATTTATTCAGAAAATATAGTAATACGTATTCTATATCATGTATTTGCAGCCCTGCATATCCAAGCAGAGTATGCTAGTAATGTAAATTACAAAACTCATAAAATTTTGAATTACAGTGAGAAGCACAAAGCAATAGTGTTTGCTATTATGCGAAAGGCATGAAGATCTATTGAAGATCCAAAAACTCCAAATGTCTTATAATCTTCAGAATTTGAAAAATATGCAATCATGAAGAGTAAAATTTTGGGCTAGAATGAACAGTAATATCAGTTATTCTATAATTATAAAAGTAAAGAGATTATCAAAATTATATGTGTATGAAAAATATAGTGTGACTACCCATAGGGAAGGGTGAAAATACTATTTTCAGAGGGGAAGTTGATAGTTGTTAAACCAAACCCTTTTCCTAAACATTCTCCCCCCTTTCCCAACCCCCTTCCCACCCCCCCCCCCCCCCCCCCCACACACACACACAGTGATTTTGTTTTGTTTTTTTTTTGTTTTGTTTTGTCATAGCTTTAGCTCATCTTCACTTCAAAATAAAATCCATCGAAGCAAAAATAAATAACTAAATAAATAAATAATCACACAATAGCAAAACAAAAAGCAGAACAAACAAACAAAGCACTTTATTCTTCATCCTGAATAGTCCTGTATTAAGATTAGTGGTTTGAATTCATTGCTCAAAGACATACAAAGTTTTACCTACCATGTCAGAGAAGCATTATTAGCTCAGTAATGAGATATTATTCTAGCATGGGCCCAAAAATTCATTAGGAAGCTTTGAGCCTGCTCTTGCATCAACCTTCAAATTGCCACGAGTACACTATTTGCTTTCAAATGTAGAAATTTGAATTGAAACATAAAAGTATCCTGTGCTGAAAACCAAACTCACTGAAGTTGTAAGTAATCTACATTTCATTAAAATATACATCTTCATAGCACTTGTTTAATCTAAATACGTAGGGATTATAATTTCTTTTCCTTTGCTATTTGTTAATAATTATAAACAGACAGTCAACCCTACTAGAATTCTTGTAATGAAAAGAAAAAATAGAAAGGTACTCACACTTCATTCACTTCAATTCACACATAACTCACACTTCAATTCACTCATAAAAGAAGAAAATAAAAGAAGAAAAAAACAAACACAACAAACCAACAAACAAATAAACATAACATTTCTATTACAAACATTAATCTGTTTGGTTCTTATAAACTCTTGGAAAACATAATTTTTCATTATATTGACATAATATTTTTACTTTTCAATGTTGAACTGTAGCAACAAGCCACCAATTTTAAAAGTGTTTCTCTTGGATACTTGTTGGTCTGATGCAAGATAACTAATGATACACATTAGACAGCATTGTCAACCAGGGTCATAATTCCTAATCAACTGATTTCTTTCTTATTCATGTAATCACAAGAGATATGCACAAGTTTGAACAACATTTTATGGTGATGGAAATATCATTTCTAATGAACTGTGGTTACAAGAGTTTGGAGATAGGTGTACAACATTCATCAGTAAAAATATATTTTTTCTCTTTTTCCCCAGAGTAAATAGTACACTATTGAATGAGAATTGTACATTCACCTTCATCTCCCTGCATTTTCTTACACTACATTTCTTCAGTACTGCTCTGATACCAGGAAGCATCAGCGCATTGAGAAGTGGTGTCTTAAAGTGACAAAAAAATATATTCTCTTACAGAAAAGATTAAATGACAGCTCATCTTTTGCATATGAGACAGTCATGAAAAGGAAGAGTGTTTTTATTTTTAGGCAAAGTGACTAAAAAAAAAAATCACAACCTAAGTGTTTGCACTGTCACATTGATTAATGTCCAGCATCTGTGCCAAGCAGGGTTGTAAAAAATGGCTTTTGTCTCCAGTTGACATGCTCATGTTCAGGATAAGAGAATAGGTGCCATCTTGTTCCCTGAAGAATAGCTTTATCTGAACTAAAGTTTATTTCTCTAGAGATTCTAGAAGTTGTAAATAATATTCCATATTGCAATTCCTTGTGGAACTTCTCAAGCTGTAAAACCATTTTTTTTTCTTTGACATGATCCGATAGCTTGACCTTTACTTAAAATGAAATTTACATGAATGATCTTAGCATTTTGGGATTTCATTTTATTCTCACAGCTTTTGTGCAGATTTTAAAATCTAGCTAATTCACTCTCTGTTTCAAGCTGTTTTATCATACCCTGAAATTCTATCGGAAAAATGGTTTCAACATACAAGACATGTTATTTGGAATAATTGTGATGATGAGAGTTTTAAAACAAAAACTAGAGACAGTTTATTTAATTTAAATTAACAGTCTACTCCATAGGATTGAAATTCAGCAATTTATATATAACTGTACTTTAAGTTCCAAAAAATAGCAAATATTTAAAAGCTGCATGAAACTGAATCGATAATTACTACTTCAGTTGCTGTTTCCTTCTAAACACTAACATATTTTGCAATTAATGTAGATGTAACATTAGTCTTGTTCTTAAATCATTGGATATGCTGTTTGGTAAATTATTACTCATTTAATATTACTAATACTTCAGATAAGTAGAAATTCCACCTGTACATACAAAGAAAACATTTGACTATATAGAAGAGCCAGAACAGTAAGAAGAACAAGAGGAACAAATAGAAGAACAACAACAAGAGAAGTAACAGAGAATAGTTTTGCTCATAAATCTTTTGCAAATTAATGTTGACTTTTCCTAGAATCTAACAAGTACTTGTAGATCTAACATATTTACATTTTTACGTTTGTTAACATTGATGGTAAAAAATTGCTGAGTCATCTATTCTGTTTGCATATAAATTTTCCTGGAACTGAATCCTGATTCTGCAAAATATTCCACATTTCACAGAAGTGGTCACACCAATGTCAGTTGGACCATTTACTCAGAAAGCCAAGCACATGCATTAATATTTGTAGATTCAAAGCTGCATCTCTTACTGGGAGAAAAAGTCATTGAGATAAGTTCTGTGGCAAAGGACTTAGGGGTCCTGGAGGATAAAAATGAACATGAGCCTGCAATGCGCACTTGTGACAAGATCAACTGTACCTGAGCTGCATTAAAAGAGGGATGACCAGCAGGATAAGTGAAGTGAATCTCCCCCTCTACTCAGCTCTTGTGAGGCCACACTTGGAGTAGTGTGTCCAGGCTGGGGACCCCAACACAGGAAAAACAGGGAGGTGTCAGAAGTGGGTCCAGAGGAGGGTGACGAAGGTGATCAGTGGGCTGGAGTACCTCTCCTATGAAGAAAGATTGAGGGACATGGACATGCTCAGTCCGGAAAAGAGAAGGCTCTGAGGAGACCTCATTGTGGCCATTCAGAACTTGAGGGGAGCCTATAAGCAGGAGGGAGACTGACTTCTTTAAATGGTCTGATAATGACGTGACAAGGAAGAATGGCTTTTACCTAAAAGAGGGGAGATTTTGTTCAGATGATAGGCAGAAATTCTTTACTCACAGAGTGGTGAGTTACAGGCACAGGTTGTCCAGGAAAACAATGAATGCCTCATCTCTGAAGGTGTTCAAGACCAGGTCAGATGGGGTCCTGGGCAGCCTGATATACTGGCTGGCAATTCTGCTCACAGCAGAGGGTTTGAAATTAGATGATCTTTAAGGTCCCTTCCAACCCAAGTCGTTCTATGCCTTCTACAATTCTGTGAAAGTGTCAAAATGAATTCATCTCTAATTTGTGAGCATTTCACCACCAAACATACAGACAAAGCAACATAAAATTATGAAAGAAAAAGCCACCACAGGGAAAGGTGAGTACAGAAAGTTTTACTCATGTAACTCTATCAATGTAACTCAAAGTTTTACTCATGTGTACTCTATCAAATTTCTATTTGAAGCAGCAGAAAATTATTTGAGAAAAAAGAATTCAGGCAGTAATATGCTTGAGGAGTGAAAAGTAACACTGTTTAGAAGTGTTAATGAATCAGGCAGGGCTGAAGTGGTGGGGTTTTTTTGGTCATATTAAGTTGTTCCACGCTGGATGATATGAACTTATGTCTTAGCTGCTAAAACTTCATCAAATAAAACTTACTCTGAAGAGCACACTTCTTTTTGTTCTGTGCGCTATGTCGCACAGAAGTGAGACATATCTAAAAACATAATGCAATGTGAGTTACAGAGCTTCTGTATCACAATATATTAGCAGTATTTATGGAATAATTTTGAACTATAAAAATCAAAAGCTATCTACAAATGTTCTCAATAGCACTTTATTTGGTAGCTGATTTTAACTTTCATTATGAAAAAAATCAAAATAATCTTATTTTATTTGTAAAAGACTCTGTTCAACCCTGTAATTCCTTTTTGCCTATATTTGCATCAGTATTATACAAAATATAACCAGATATTTTATTTTACTTTTTGATTTTTATGAGATGCTCTGTAGTCTCATAAAAATGCAGCCTAGCTTCAAGGACAGGGTGTTAAAACACAAGCATCAAAGGTATTTCCATTTAATGATAATGAAGTGTATAATATTAGAGGATATCTGGTCCATTAATTTCACATAACAAATTCTAGAGTGGCTACACCTGTACAATTAATTGTTGTTGTTTTCCTGTATATGACTAGCCCTGCCATCGGTTATGGGAAGATTCATTAGGTTGTTGCACATTTCTGCTACAACAACTGACCATATGTCTGTATAGTTCTGAGACACCCAGCGTCAATCCTGTGCCTACTTGCAATGTCTCTGCTTTTTTACATTCTGGATCCCCTGCTACAGGCTCAAGATCGTCCAGTTTCAAATATATTCTTATTCTGGAGTCTCTGACAATTCATTCTAGAATTTTCCTAGACTCAATTATAAATACATACATAGCCCTTTCTCAATTGTTTGTTATTAATACTGAATTACAACAGTATTAATTGTGATCAACATAGCTGATTGTTTAATTTTATTTGATTCTCTTTGAGTTATAGCACTCTTGAAAAACATTCATAGTACTGATTAAAAGAATTATAATCCTATAAAATTGAGCATTATAAAACAGATACTGAAGCAGATGATAGATTAATGCTCTACAACTAATGCCCAAAAGCTGCTCTTTCTCCAATCTCAAATGATTGCACTTATGTTCATTTCTAACTAAGGAAAGAAGAATTATGTAACAAGCTGGAATTATATTAATTATTACTTTTCTTTTATTTCACCTTTCCCACATGACTGCCTCAAAGCTTCCAGGATAGGTATCTGTGTTATGCCACAGTCCAAGATATATTTTCAGAAACATGGAAACATGTATGATATGATCACTTGTTTCTATTTGTTTCTTTTCTTCCTGTTTACATCACCTGTTCTGTGAAATAATTGAGAGAAACTGCCTGAGAAGTTCATTCTACTCCAAGATTAGGAAGATCTGTAGGCATTTGCTGCATAATTACTGCTTTTTACAAGATGAATCAACCTGAAAGTCAATTAGTTTCTGATTCTAATTTTATGGGACTACTATTAACTGCATTTTGGAAAATATAACCTGCTTATCATAGGCTTCTTACTGCTCCCACTGAGATAGCTAGGCATTCACATACTAACTCTAGGGGGAGTTCAATGTACTCTTAAAATAATTTATCTTCCACTTTCTTAATTTTTTCTGTCCTCCTCTTAGGTCAGATCATCCTCCCTCTATAATAAGAAATTGAAACACTTAAAAAAAGTGTGGGAGAGACACTGATACTCTATAATTTAAATAACCCAGTACTCTTCTTCTACATTAAAACTTCAGGCAATATCATCTCCTCGAAAAGAAGAAATTTTAATTCTTGTTCATTTGAAGGCATTTGTTTGATTAATCAAAGACTATATTGACTTTTTTTTTTCTTTTGTAAATATTTTTTTTTTTTTAATTTATTTTCGGATGAGTTTTACAACAGTGTAGTTGCAGACCATGAATGATGTCTCTAGGCTCTGTTTACAGGAAGGAGTTATCTATGTCTATGCTTGGAGGTGTTGAACTGTATGCTAGAAATTCCTCTTTTGTTTCACTGATTATAAATGGAATCTGAGTTATCAGTTCAGATATCAACAGATACACTGATTGTAACTTATGCTTTTGAAGTCAAGAACATATACTCTAAATTTTCTGTGTAATTTTTACTTGTCTTTGTTCTCCAAAGCTAGCAAGAATCAGCAACAAGCTCTTGCACAGACATGGGTGTGAAGTTGTTCAAGTACTGTGAAATGTGACATTATGACAATATTAATAAATTTCTTGGACGTAAAGTATCTTTGCATCATAATGTGCTTAAGAACTTAATAAGAATATTAAGACTTAACTGACAATGAGAGTACACAATTCATATGTTTTATATTATCTGAAAAAACAGAGACATTAAGGAAAAAGCAAAACAAAACAAAACACAACACTTTTTGATGAAAGCATTCACTGAGGAGATGAATGAGAAAAAGCCATTTTGGAAATAAGAATGTTTTATTTAAATAGACCTTTGTAGAGGAAGCATGAACAGTTTTTGGTCAAAGAAGCAAAAATTCATTTTAGTGTCTATATGACAATTTATTTAAAGTAGTGAAAACAAAATTTACAATTTATGGGTGTTCTTTCCACATTCTAAATCAGATTGTAAGTTAGTGGTTTAAATTATTGGGAATTTTAATTCTTTAGATTGCTCTATTTCGCACTGCCTACATTGTTCAAGTTTTGAAATATATGTTTCTGAGAATTAAAGTCACTCCTAAAGCCAATATACAATAAGATCTGGTGCCAGTCATCCCATTTAATTGCAGAAGGATACTTTCTTTACAAGGCATGAGAAAAAAAATAGGAAATGTTCCTTTGCACTATAATTTTCTCAGCAATCTGAGTACCACTCCAGAATAATTATGTGAACTGGCTCCAGACAGTTTGCAAAGGAGTCATTGCCTCAATCTCACTCTGACTCAGTTTTTTCAGATAACCAAATCCATTGCTTTGAAGCCTACGTTATTGCCTTTGTTTCTTTTTATTATATTAATTTAAATGGTTTTGTGAAATACTCGTCAATCCCATCTCTTTTTCATCATCTGAATGAAAGTTAAACCCTTGTGAACATTTTATTTTTTAACTCAAGCAGCAACCTTATTGAGAATTCTAATTTTTACCTTTAATCCTAGTAAATTGCTGTTCTCTCTGGAAGACAAACAGATCTGATAATGACCCTACCAAGACTCATTAGACCACTTCACTGTTTCCAGAAGATTTGATGTTCACTGTTGCTTTAACTAATGAGCATTCTTAAAGTACAAAAATGGATACTCCAAGGTTGAGTTATGAGGAAAACAATAAAGTAAAAAGAAATCTTTTGTTCATTCAAGAAACCTCTAGACAGCCTGGAGCCATGCTTTAAAAATATGTTGAATTATCCACAACTGAGGAGGACTAATAGAGCATCAGATCTTTGCAGGAAGAATAGAGAATATTTCACAGCATTTTTGAAATAATTGTATCTTGGATATTTTTCAAAAATTAAATTACTCAGCCTTCCAGAGATTTTGTCAGCCTACAATATGACCATAGCCTCAAATACAGGCAATACTTCATATGATTTTTATTTTCATTACCCTACTTGTGTCTTTTAGGCTTATTAACAAAGTAGAAATCTAATAATTTCTATTCCTGGATCCAGGTTAAATGTTATCTGAACATTTGTACTGCATTTGCAAATACAATGGAAAAAAATTATTTACATAGGGAAAGTGCCAGTAAAGTAAAACCATAGCCATGTCAATACACTAAATACAGTTTCTAAGAATAATGTATTATTATTCTAGTAACAATGCTAGTTCTTAACTTTGCTTGTAAATTCTCTAAGTTAACTTACTTTCAATGGGCAGTATATTTTGCCAACAGTACGTTATCTAAAAGTTAACATCGTGTTGTGGCCTGGCATTTAATCATTCTAACTCTATGCCTGCTACATGATTACAATTTTCTATTGATAACTTATATTATTCAGAGATGTATAAAACTATCTTTCTCTAAAGCTCAAAGTCTTTTTGAATTACGTAGTCTCGCCTTGAGGCATGCACATACCTCCTAACAATGGCATTTTATGCATTTGTTGACAAAGAATATAATTGGATGTCACTAAATATTTTCATGTTATAAAAAAAAGTGTAATTTATCAAAGTGCTTATTTTTAACTTTATTTACAAAGCATCTCTGGACTCATGGTAGTTCAACGTTAAGATTCATTATTCTGCTGCAGAGGAAAAAAATACCTGCTATGTGCTAAACTATCAACAGAAATAATCAGTCAGCTTGATTACTGTCATCTCCATCACAATCATACTTCAGCCATATTCTTGTGTTCATAAAACTGGGACAGATTCACAATTTGATTTGGGTAAATCAAAGCCTTTTTTCAGCAAAACACATTTCTCATGATAATATAATAGAAGAAGAATTGAATCCAAAATATAGTAGTATTTCACGTAGTTTCCAATCCTTCCCAAACTTCTTCTAAGAGTAAAACTTGGCTTTCGTATTTAGGGACATTCATCATACTGAAGTAAGGGCACATATACCTGCTGATTTTAATGTATTGAAATTATTGGAATTAGATCAGTTAAAAAAAGGAGAGAAAGAGAAAGTGTTCAATAAAAGCATCAGCATATCTTGGAAAAACATAAGTGAGTCTTGGAGCAGAACATCCATTGTATAATGAACACACCAGTGTTGCATTTATGTGCCAATTAGCCCAGAAAGTTTATTTCATTAATGAATACATGGATATGAGAAAATATTTGGAATCACAATCATAATTCATTTTATATTTAAGTAAGAGATTCAGCAGGTGCTGTGTACTTGTTTTGCTTGATAGAAATACATGGTGATGGAACCAGATGATTCAGGGAGAAACAACATGGGAAAAAAAGAGAAATATATTTTATTGACCATGTCCTGTACCTGATCTGTGTATTCTGCTGTCGTTTCTTATTAAAGTTCATAGAGACTCTCTATTTTTGTGGTGAGGTGCATGCATTTTTGGGGGAAAAAGGGAATATTATGTGTGTCTGAATGACAGCAATGGAAGTGGGATCACAAGTAACAGTGTCTCTCTCAGTGTCTGGAGGCCAACAACTGGAGAGATGGGGTTGTGTGTGTATGGTGTGAGAGCGTATGTTGGTATGCGAGCACTAGCAAACACAAGATGAGTATCCAGTGATCAGAATAAGGGGTTTTAGAGGCAGGTGATTCAAATTCTGAGCTGGATATTGGAGAGATCAGAAGTTCTGTGAGTTGGCTACAGAAGGACCAGAAGGCATAAACCATTAAGCAGGAAGGCTGTGGGGCCTGACATTCAAATGGGGTACCTATCTGCATGAAGCAACAGGAAGCAAGATGATTTAAGGGCTGCTAATCAGTAGGTGAGGTGTCCTATAGCAGTCATTATGGGATCCATATTTTCCCTGTGCATAGCACTGGATAAAGAGGATTATACCAGCAAATGGAGGAGAATCACAGAATCATAGAATGGCCAAGGTTGGAAGGGATCTCAAGGATCATGAATCTCTAACCCCCCTGCCCCCAGCAACCTCCCCATTAATACTAGACCAGGCTGCCCAGGGCCCTATTCAATCTGGCCTTGAACACCTCTAGGGACAGGGCATCCACAACCTCTCTGGGCAGCCTGTTCCAGCACCTCACCATTCTCACAGTAAAGAATTTCCCCCTGACATCCAACCTAAATCTCCCCTCCCTCAACTTAAAACCATTTCCCCTTGTTCTGCTGTTATCTACCCTTTGATTAAAAAAAAAAAAGTTGATTCCCCTCCTGCTTGTAGGTTCCCTTTAGGTACTGGAAGGCTGGAATGCAGTTACCCGGCAGCCTTCTTTTCTCCAAGCTGAACAAGCCCAGCTCTTTGTAGGGGAGGTGCTCCAGCCCTCTGATCATCTTTGTGGCTCTCCTCTGGACTCTCTCCAACAGCTTCCTGTATTTTTTGTACTGGGGGCTCCAGGCCTGGATGCAGTATTCCAGATGGAGCCTCACAAGAGCAGAGTAGAGGGGAACAATCACCTCCCTGTCCCTGCTGGCCACCCCTCTTTTGATGGAGCCTAGGATATCATTTGATTTCTGAGAACTGTAGTTCTTAGGCATTAATGATACACAACAGTCAGCAGCTGGGAATTCCTGGTAGCCAGGGACCAGTTACTGGCAGACTGAAAGGATCCACTGTCTATATATATGGATGTGTATTTCCAACTAGCATACTTTCACTCTGTTCAGCCAGAAAAGAGAACAGGATGAGGCAATTGATAGTGTTTGCATCTCTGACTGCTGTGTGTGCCATCTGCATTGATCTCTGTGCCCAGATGTGCCTAAGTACCTATGACTGTTGATCAGGAACACAACCTCAGCAGTGCTACAGGCTGGACCTGAAGACATAAAACTGCATCAGCTCTGTCAGCCTGCTGTATTCAGCTGCTCTTGACACATTTATAAATGATGTCACACTATTTCTTGAACAGCAGCTATAGCTCCAATCCTGAGGAAGTAACTTGTATTCATTTAGCTTTGCAAGAATGGCTGCAGCTTTTCCATATGAATATTGGGCAATTGTCTTTTACCATAGGTTATTTATTCTTGAAAAACATCTATAAAATATATCAATAAAATTGCTTTTCATTATATTATGTTTCCTTTAAGTTGATCTCATAATTCTGAACCTTCTGTAGTTATTTACATAATCCTGAAAGTAATGTTAGGTCAGAATACCAGTTTACACTTAATCTGAATAGCAGACTCACACACACACACACACCAAAAAAAAAAAAAAAAAAAAAAAAAAAGGAAAATAGTATGCACATGCTTGTATTTATTCAGTGATTACAAATCCAATTTACCATTTAGTAATAGCAGACAGTTCAGTTAGCTATTATAGGCTAGTAGTTATTACAAAGGAGACTTCTTGTAGCATCTGTACATTTCTACACATTTAGCATTCACTTGGGTTTGAGGTAAAAAGGTGTATTTCAAGTTGGCCATAAATGTTTGCTTCTGAGGTAATATGTTATTTCACTTGTATTTATAATATACTGCAATGAAAGCAGCCATTCTAAATCACAAGACCAAATAGATTTTGGGTGAATACTATGCTCTTTGAATTGCTCTGCACTCTTCTCTGGGAAGAAAACAAAAACAAACAAACAAACAAAACAAAACAAAACAAACGGAAATCTAATGTCAGTGAATATCAGTGATATTTTAAGTGTCAATTTCTTTGCAGTATTACTGCAAACTTGTAGCTATAGCACAGTCAATGGAGTTCCAATAAGGTAATACTTAAAGATAAGAGTGTGTTATCATAATTACTTAAAATATATTTTCCTTCCAACACAGCCTTTCTTTTTCATCTGTAAACTACCAGATTTTACACATAGCAGGTAGTAAAATATGAGAAATTATCCTAATTTCTCATGATTTTCCAGCAAATATGAAAGAGGACAGAGCCTGTCTTCAGCAGTGAAGGTATGCTAAGCCAGTAGGCTGCACTAAGAAACTTTGATGATGTAATCTTTTGTTAGGGCCAAGTAGCATGTGGCTGGTGAGGGTTTGCCTGGAGTATTGCATCCAAATGTGGAGTCCTCATTACAGGAGAGACATGGGCGTGTAGAAAAACATTCAGCGGAAGGCCATGAAAATGATCCAAGGGATGGAACACCTCTCCTATATGGACAGGATGAGAGCTGGGGCAGTTCAGCCTGGATAAGAGAAGGCTCTTACAGTTGCACTTCAGTATCTACAGAGGGGCTATAAGAAAGAGGGGGACATATTCTTTAGTGGGGTTTGTTGTAACAGTACAAAGGGAAATGATTTCAAACTAAAAGAGGGGAGATTTAGAGTGGATATAATGCAAAATTATTTTACAATAAGGGTAGTGAAGAACTGGTAGAGACTACCCAGAGAGATGGTATATATCCCATCCCTGGAGACATTCAGGGTCAGGCTATATCAGGCTCTGAGCAGCTGGATCTGTCTGTGGCTGTCCCTGTTCTTTGCAGAGAGTTGGACGAGATGACCTTTAAGTGTCCCTTCCAACTCAAATAATTCTGTGATTCTAGATACATACCTGTTGTCAGTTTGTTTAGGTAGCCTTCACAGATTATGATTCTGAGCAAACAGACCATAGTGTATACATGACCTTGTCAAAATACGTGTTTTAAGTTTCCAGAGCAAAATGATTTCCATTGTCTCTTTTCTGAAATCCCAAGCAGCAAGTATGAATGCCCAGGAAATGAGAAACACACTCTTAGACTCTGATTCTGCTAACAGTTCTGCATTAACCTAAATGCTAAAAACATTCATAGTCCCATATATTGATGAATGAAGTTTGTTACGAACTTACACTTTGTTTTTGACTGCTTACATCAGCATTTGCACCTAGTGCTTTCTCTCCAATTCTTAATCTACTTTTAACTTATTTTTATCATGTACTGCTTTTCTGAACAAAGAATTAGCCTTGTTGCCGTTTTACATTACAGCCATTTACAGTATTAGGAATATTGCCAGCAGCTAAAGTGATTTTCAAAGATAAGAGTTGTGGAAAAGTAGCACTTAAATGTTATTCTTTATTCTCAGTACTGAAACCCAACTGTCCTCCCACTTATCTATTCTTTACAATACCCCAGTGAGAGAATTACTATTAATTATGGAGTGCGGTAATAGAAGCAATGTAAAATGTAAATGTGTAATACAAATCATTATTATCCATAGATCAAACTGTTAGCTGGGATTTACGTTAATCAATAGATGTGTGTTATATAGTACTTCTAAAGTAAGAATGAGCATATTGCAATACATTACATTCTTTGTTAATTGCAAGATTTTACAATTTTCTTCTGAGGCATTCAGCTCCACAGAACAGTATAATCTCTGTAACCATTAGTGCTGCCATTCTGCCCTTATTATGATACTGTCATAAGCCAACATTTTTTGTTGGAGGGCTTATGACTCAGCTAGACAAATTCAGATCAAGATAAAACCTAACACCAGAGCCATCAGCCTGCTAGGGTAGCTAATTTCCTCTGTTGATTTTTACTCAAATTGGCTTAAGCCAAGGTTTACACTGCACTGAGAGATGATGTCTAGAATACAGGGTTACATCCTAACTGGAAAATAGTTAAGGAATATATATTTTTTCTTCATATTAGTTAGAGTAATACGTGGGTATGAGTTCTCTAAGCCATTAGAGATAATAACTACTTTAATTTTACTATACTTTAGTTCTAATGAGGAGTTCCAACTTCCTTAAAATAGTATAGGAATATTTACATATGGTTTTTAAGAATTTTAAAATGCTTATGGGTGCACATCTTTACTTGTTTAAAATTAAGTCACATTACTTAGTTTTCAACCAAGAAAACAAGTCAATAAATTGCTTCAGTGGAGCATATGGCTTCAAGTGTATTCATACATATGTACATATCATCAGACAAAAATGGATTTTGTGTTTTAATAGCTCAGCTAGTTCATCCCATTAGCATGAAGACATCACATATGTCTGCATTATTCTTATTTTCATTTTTTTTTAAAGACGTGATAGAGATCATACATCCTCTTAGCAAATGTATTTCAGTGCTGAACTATTCTTACAGTTACAAACAAATAAATGAATAAAATCAGAAATTATTCAAGTCTGTTACTTCTTAACTTATCCACAGGTGTCATGGAGAGTAGTTTATTATCCTTTTGGCAGGTATTTTCTATATATTTGTGTTCTATTATGATAATCTTTCTGTTTTCTTTCTGTCTAGATAAAATAACCCAATTTCCTCAATAACTTAGTCTATTACACCCTGTCTTCAATTTCTGCAGTGATTATTTCCACCTTGTGAATGTCCTTCCACAATTGAATCTTTTTTTCCAGATTGTTTCTTTCTTTTCTCAAAAATATTCTGATTTCAACTTCAGTGAGCCTACAAACTCCAGAAGTTTGATGTCATCTGTAAATTTAATCAGTGTATTTGCCATTCCATCAGCCAGATTGTTAATAAAAGTGAACATTATTGCATCTACCACGCACTCCTTTGCAATTCGACTCAGTCCTCTCTTCAAGTTTCACAATATATTTTTTCATAACTGTTCTATTTGTACAGCTTTATAATCAACATTTTCTCAAGTTATAGAAATCCTATGAAGAAATTACTTTAGGTAGTATCAGAAAAATTGGAAAAGAAAAGCTATATGCTTTCTTATGTATGCTATATGCATCTTCTTTCCTGCAATTCCTTCTCCATTTTTTGAATGCAAATGTCCAGATTGTGATTACATTTTCGAAAATAAAAGTTAGTGGCTGTCAATTTATTTGGTCTGCTTTGTACAAAAAATAAACATTAAAAAGAATGTTATATCAGCTGAATATCTGTAAGCATGTTGGTGTGCTCTAAAAGACATTGAGGAAATAAGGAAAGGCTGAGGCCTTTAAGAATTGGAATAGTGCCATATGAGCTATTATTTCTGTTTTCAGACTCTGGAAACACTTAACCTTAAATTTTCTAACAGAAAAGAGAAAAACACTGGAATTAGGAAGCTGCAGTGGAAGGTATATTTCTTAAAAAAAGAAAGAGAACACATGGGATAGAAAGAGATATAGAAGACAAATGGAGGAAAAAATAAAAGATAAAATCTCATGGGAATATGGCATTTATTTACATATTAATTTCTTCTCTGTTACAGAATAATTATAACAAAGGAACTAGTGAAGATTTCAGATATAAAAGTCCTTAATTTTTTTATTTAACATAATGCAAATAATACAGTTGAATGATAGCATTACCCACAGGCAGAGCAGCCCAGGACCCAGGAATATTATTTAAAAATAAAAAATTAAAAAATATATATTTTCCTATCTAGTATCGGACTCTTTGTTTCTATATGAACTATAGTGATTCACTGTTACCTCTGCCCAATTTCATGGTTCATTTTCTCTGCTAAAAGAAGACTGGTTCCAACTTCCTTATCCTAAACAACGATAAATGTCTTTCCAAAGATGGCAAATGGCCACTAGACCTTGCTGTGAATATAAACACTAAAGATACTAGCAGGTGTGCTGTTGTGGAGTAATTCAAATCTGCTACAGCCATTCTCTAACAAGGTGGCATGCAGTATCTAAATCTTATTTACTGTTACTGTCAATCTCAATTCTTTTAAGTGGTTGATGCGCAGACTTAATCTTAAAGCAAACCAATATTATTACGTAGTTTCACCTCTGTTCCTATTCCATTAGTACTTCTTTTGCTACAAAGAACTTTGGTATAAGGATGATCTTCAGTGTGTGTATTTTGCAACATTTTGTGGTCCAAGACAGGTTTGCCAAGGCATGATCTTCATAATCATAGTGCAGAACAGTGCAAGAAACTGCATGGCTGACGACATGTTTCAGTTTCAGATATATCAGAAAGAACTGAAGATCTTGGGCTACCTTGAGGAATTTGAGAAAATGGTGAAATTACTGTTGACTGGGAAATCCCATTTTCTTTCTCATTCTTAGAGAACACAGATGGCATAACAGAGATGAAGCAAGATTGGAAAGAAGAAATGAGAGCATTGCAAGCAGAGCACAGAGGAACAGTAATCTGAGTGCACATATATGTGATATATGTGATACATGTGATATGTGTGATACAGATATAGGTTCGTACTCTACAAAGTACTGCTTTGCGCTTTTCCCTTAGATTACCTTGGCCAGTAAAGAACTGCGAGGATCCTTCATTATCAAAGAATAACAGATAGAATAATGATGTTTACACTAAAGAAGATGTGTTCATTAAAGGAAGGTATCTATACCCAAAAACAAAAAGTTTCTCTTTTATTAAACTCAAACTAATATTACATATTAGTTATACTAGTTACATATTACATCACCTATGCAGACTTTTAGTTTCATCATGGTCAAGGTTACAGAGCCACCTTGCACGTTTATTTTATAACATTAAAATGGTTCTAAATACAGTTATGTCTAAATAAGTAAAATACTGGGTAATCAGTATTAAAATGGTTCAGTGTAGTCTTCCCACTCAATACTACTTCTGATACATCCACCAATGTTTAGTACATGAATTCCAAATGAATGATGACTGTCAGATTTAGCTGTATTTGCCAGAAGATTACTCTACAGTCAGATTAAAACCACCATACTGACTTTTCTGGCTGTGTAAATTTTACTGAATTTCTGTAACACAAAATATACTTTGTGTCTATAACGTAGTATAGCTAGGCTCAGTTTTAAATGTGAGCTATCTTTAAGTGTAAGCCATTAATGTCATTCAGGAAATATCACCATTTAGCGCTTCACTCAATGTTTGTAAAATGCTATCACCTAATGAATAGAAAGCCAATATTGATTCACAGCTCATTGAACTCATTGGTGTTTGTCTACGGGTCATTGACAGTAAAACAATTTACATCTAGTATGATGTGTGAGTTTGGATGGCTATTTATATCTAACAGTATATTGGTGAAATTAAACAGAAATTTTAAGAATATGATGCCTTTAAAGCAGGCTGTTAAGGAAATTTACTTTAAAGTGATATACTCATCAGAATCTTACAGCAGGAAGCTGTTATTATCCAGTACTGAGTTCCTTAATACAATATGAAATTCATATTTTAATCAATAATTTGTTTACTGGCTAAGTAAAGCTTAAAATGAAATGGACTACTTTGTAATCCCTGGATCATGGAGCATATCTTAAAGGACCATCCTGATACATATGTTAAAGTAACCCTACAGTAGTCTAAAGTCTGCTCATTCTTATTGGCTTCTAAAAGCCCTTCTATTAGACCGACTTAATGCACTAGAATAGTAGGATTTGTATATGTATCAGTACTCTATGAGATGTGAAAGATTTCAATGTAAGAAAGATTTTAAATATTCAGTCATAAGTTGGTAGGATTTAATATGACCACTTGAATAAGAATTGAAAGTCTTACCCTAAACTTCAGTGACGTACAGAAACAGTCAAGGACTACATTCAGAGAATAATCTAGAGAAAGTATAATGGCTTTAGGAAGCGAAAATGGCAGATATGTAGAAAGAACCAATTAGTTTTGACATCTAGGTAATGAAAGGCGACCGATGTCAGTTACCCAGACTTGAGCAAGGCCTTTGACGTGGTCCCCCACCACATCCTTATTTCCAAATTGGAGGAATGTGGATTTGATGGGTGGACCACTCGATGGATAAGAAACTGGTTGAAAGGCCGCAGACAGATGGTGTTCATCAATGGCATTATGTCCAGTTGGAGGCTGGTAACAAACAATGTCTTGGGACCGGTGCTCTTTAGCATCTTTATCAATGACATCAATGATGGAATTGAGTACACCCTCAGCAAGTTTGCTGATGGCACCAAGCTGAGTGGTGTGGATGACATGGCAGAAGAGAGCCATGTCATTGATGCCATTCAGAGAGACCTCAACAGGCTTGAAAGGTGGGCCTGGGTGAACCTGATGAGGTTCAACACAGCAAAGTGCAAGGTTTTGCACTTGGGCCAGAGGAATCCCAGACATCCATACAGACTGGAATGAGCAGTCCTTGAGAGCAGCCTTGTGGAGAAGGACCTGGGGATCTTGATAGATGAAAAACTTAATTTGAGCCAGCAGTGTGCTCTTGCAGCTCGGAAGGCAAATGGTATCCTGGGCTCCATCAGAAGAGGGGTGGCCAGCAGGGACAGGGAGGTGATTGTCCCCCTCTACTCTGCTCTTGTGAGGCTCCATCTGGAGTACTGCATCCAAGTGTGGAGCTCCCAGTACAAGAAAGACAGGGAGCTGTTGGAGATGGTCCAGATGAGAGCCACAAAAATGATCAGAGGGCTGGAGCACCTCCCCTATGAAGACAGGCCAAGGGAGCTGGGCTTGTTCAGCCTGAAGAAAAGAAGGCTGCGGGGTAACTGCATTTCAGCCTTCCAGTACCTAAAGGGAGCCTACAAACAGGAGGGGAATCAACTCTTTGAAAGGGTAGATAACAGCAGGACAAGGGGAAATGGTTTTAAGTTGAGGGAGGGGAGATTTAGGTTGGACATCAGGGGGAAATTCTTTACCCAGAGAGTGGTGAGTTACTGGAACAGGCTGCCCAGAGAGGCTGTGGATGCCCCATCCCTGGAGGTACTCAATGCCAGATTGATGGGGTCCTGGGCAGCCTGGTCTAGTATTAATGAGGAGGTTGTTGGCCCTGCCTGTGGCAGGAGGCTCATTCATAATCTTTGAACGGGTAAGAAGGGTCCCTTCCAACCCTGGCCCTTCTGTGATTCTGTGATTCTGTAACTGATAACACACTTCTTTACTGATGGAGATAAGTCCAGTATATCAACTTATACTACTAATACTTAAGCATATCAAATCACAGCTTGAGAAATACTTTAATCTGAAAAGCTATATTTTCAAAGTTTACAGGGGCGACAAAAGGTAAATCTCTTGCACTGTCAAACCTCACTTTATTACAATAAAGTGAGTCAGTAGAAATAGATTGATTCAAATGACTGATGCAGTACAAATGAAACTGGAAAGACAAATTTGGCAACCTTACTAAGTTCCTCAAAAATGACTGTTATCTTCAAAACAGTTTCATAGTTCCTACCAGAGAATTAATACATAAAATTGTACTGGTTTAATTAAAGTCAACTCAGTTTGTTCTTTCACTACACTAATAATATTCTAGAAAACAAACAAACAAATATCCTTATAATTATCAAATGTAAGATTTTAACTCAAATCCTCCAAATTTAGTTTCATCATTTGTATACTTCTGTGAAATCACAGATAATATGTGGATTGAATCCTTTGTCACGTCTGGAAATTGAATGCAGACAAGGATTTCATTTTTCTGCCTATCCAACTTAAATGTGTAAAATAGCAGCAATTTAAATGTAGATTAAATAGGTATGTACTACTATGCACATTTTTATTACTGGTTTGAACACATTTGAAGATATAAATTGCATGATACTATCCTGTTCCTGGACAAGGTGTCCAAATCCAGCACTAGATTACAGTGTCCTAACTAACAAAAGGCAGAGTTACGCAGGGAACACTATGTCTCGAGTAAGTGCAATTTGAAACATGAGATCAGGCTATTCTCCAAATTATTGCCATAGTCACCTTTATTATGCAATAGCTCCTCACTTCCTAAATTGTTTATTGTTTTAACTTGCCTATTACATGTCATTTGGCAATAAATTTTGCATGAAGAATAACTAACCAGCTCCATATTATTAGACTTACAATGATTAAAATTGTCTATAGTTTTCTTTTATTGTTTCCTTTTTCTTTTGTTCATGTTAAAAAACAGAAGGATTTTGTCATGCTATCTAAACATTCTAGTATACTTTAAGAACTAATAAAGGGTAAAATTGATTTTTTTTTTTTTTTAAATTTTTTGGCCTCCTCAACAGCAGCTTTTCCATACGTACAGAAATTGTGATACAATGTGAAGTGACTCATGAAGAAAATCCATTCCAAAAATACTGATAATTTACATTCCCTCCTCCTAACTATGTTCCTAACTCCTAACTATGTAACTTTAACCTCCTAACAAAGGGACATTTTAGCACTTGTTTAGCACTTTTAGCACTTTAGCACTTGCTGAATGATGCCAAAATCACACAATCATAGATCATGGAATCACTGTGGTTGGAAGTAACCTCGAGAGATCATTGAGTTCAACCGCTCTGCTAAAGAAGGTAGCCTACAATTGTTCACTCAGGTAGGCATCCAGACAGGTCTTGAATAGCTCCATAGAAGACTTCACAAGCTTTGGTCGGGAAGATTGTTTGAAGATTATTTAAATACTTAAGATAAACATAGTTAAATAAGGATAACCGGCTAGAATTTAAATCAAAAGTCATACCACTGAAATAAACAGAAAAAATTTACACTGATGATTTGCTGGTGAAACATCACAGGAAAGATCAATGACATTCTAAAACTGATAAGCTTCACTGCAGCCTCAATTTTGAAATGTACTAAAATATGGAATTGTGTGGAATGACTGAGATCAAGACTTCCAGAATTTTCGTTTGGACACATTTTTGCACTGGTAGAAGTAGCAATGCCAAAGTAACCTAATAGCTGAAATTTTGCTTCCATGTATCATTTTTATTGTACACTCACTATGGAAGGTTTTCATCTTGTATATATCAGTCAGTATTGGCACAGGATAAGTACAGTTTTTTGACCTCAATTATCTTCTCTATCTTTCAAGTTACTACTTTCTTATCTTAGATGTGTGCTAGAAGTGTTTTGGTCAAGTTAGCTTTTAAAAACTCAAATACAGGACATGGACCACTAGCCCAGACAGGCTATTTTGCAGTCTGAAAAAGTACTTCATCTTCCAAAATATTTCCTTATGGTCAGTCTACTCTTTCTTTTGTCCAACATTATCCAGCTTAATGTTAAAATCCATTTTCTTTCCTGATTTAGTGTTATGTCCCTCACTTTCATTCCAGCCTTTCTTCTTTGATTGCACTAAAATTTCAAAGCGTGTATTGTGATATAATAAAATTCCAACTACTTTAAAACCTTTTCTGTGAAAAATAAGTTACTCCTGGGAACAATAAATATATGACTTGATTATTTCACCAAAAAAAAAAAAAAAAAAAAAGTTAGATGTTAGTCAATAAATACTACCATCCTTATTTTATCAAGTGAGAAGTCAAGTCACAAAGGTCAGGTATTATTTTTTGTTGAGTTCATAAATTTGGATATTGTAATCAAGACTAGTTTCTGACCCCAAGATCTTCAGTTACTGGCACAAAGCAGTGACATAGACAAGCTGGGAATATTTATTTTGCAAATAACTTTAAATCCATTTTATAATTCTTCCTTCAAAATGACTCACCAAGAAAGGAAGAAATTTTAAAACAGTAGGAAAAAAATAAAAATAAAATAAAACATAAAAAGAGGTATCAACAGCCAGTTTTGCTTCATCTAATCAAAACCTGACTCCATATGAACATATATGATCCCATTCCAAAAGACTCTAATGTTGGATTGTCTGCTTTGCTTTTTCCTTCTTCCCCCCCCCCCCCCCGGGGGCCAGGGGGGGGGTTGGTTTCCATTATTTGTGCATAGAAATATAGCAAATATAATTGATATCATCTTTCTTTAGTCTGAAACATTTTTGATCAATGAAGGTAGCTGGCAGAAGGTGGCTCACTGATGAGAGTAAAGCAAGTGCCAAACCTATTTCAAGAATTTAACTAGATGCCTCGAAATTCTGGGAAGGTGAATCCTGGAAACCATTAAAAGGAGTAGTCAGTGTGGATTCACCAACAGGAAGTAATGCTTGACCAATCAGATAAACTTTTACAATGCAATGGTGAATCTTTTACATAATGGGAGAGCCGTGGATAGAGGCCACCTGAACTTCAGTAAGAACTTTAACATGGACTCCTGGAAGATTCTCATAGGCAAACTATTGAGCTGGATGAGCAGGGAATGGTATGGACTGGAAACAGAATGAATGGGTGAATCCTGAGAGTGGTGATAGGGGTGTTGTCTCACTCCAATTTATAGGAGGGAGAGGAGGTTCTTTTATTATCTATATACCCGGCGTGAGATTAAGAAGCAGTGGTTCAAATGTTGGTCCAACCAGTTTATTACAAACCTTAATCAGGGAAATGGGGAAGGGGAGGACAGACACTATTATGAATTAGGGTACTGGGGAAGGGAAGGAGGGCGATAGAAAAGATAGAAGAGAAAAAGCAAGGAGTCTTTATAGGAAGCAAGAGGGACATAGTCACCACCATGGATCCAGCAAGGTTCATAGTTCTGTCTTTGATCCTCAGTAGTGGTGTGTCGTCGTGCAGAGTTGTTCTATTGACGACGATGACGATGATAACGGCCCCTTTTCAATAGTTTCGAAGTGGTCGAGTCAGCTGTCTTTGGAGTGACAGCTGAAATCCAAATTGGTGGAGTCAGCTCTCCTTGGAGTGGCAGCTTCTGGCTCTGGGATCTCAGCAGGAAACTCCTTTGTTCTTATCTTCCTGGCCTTGCCAGCAGATAGGAGGGAGCAGGGAGGTGCCAACTTGTACCTTGCCTTCACAGGATTCAGTGGCATCATCCCCCAGCCTTCCATAGCAAACAGGAGTTATTTGGTCACAGGCTAGATCTTCTGCCAGTAAACAGTCCTGAGCTATCTTCCAAAGGCAAACAGCTCCTAAGATGTAAAATTGTCCACCCAGTGATGTTGATTGCCACACAACACCCATCACTTGCCTCCTCAACAAATCATTCAGTCTTATCACAAGAAAAACCTCAGGAAGCAAGCTTTGAGCCAAAAAAAAAAAAAACCAAAAAAAAAAAACCAAAAAAAAAAACGAAGAAGGATTTTCACAGGTGTAAAGTTTAGTTGGAGGCCAGTAACTATCGTTATACACAGGGGGCCAATACTAGCTCCAATCCTCTTTAATCTTTGTTAATGATCTGGATGTTAAGACAGAGTGTACCCTCAGCATGTCTGCAAATGACCCAAACCTAGGGAGAGCGATTCTGCTGCCTTCCAGAGGAACTTTGACAGGTCAGAGTTTCCAGTTCTGGGTTCCTCAGTATCAGACCTACAAGATTATCTAGTCCAACCATCCACATATCAACAATATTTCTCACTAAAATATGCCCCTCAACACAAAATCCAAATGTTCCTTGAACACCACCAGGGTCAGTGACTCCACAACCTCCCTGGTCAGCCCATTCCAGTGCATGATCACCCTTTCTGAAAAGTAGTATTTCCTAATGTCCAGCCTGAACCTCTCCTGGCGCAGCTTGAAGACATTTCCTCTAGTCCTGTCACTGGTTGTACGAGAGAAGAGGCCAACCCCCAGCTCACTACAGCCTCCCTTCAGGTAGTTATAGAGAACAATAAGGTCTCCCCTGAGCCTCCTCTTCTCCAGACTGAACAATCCCAGCTCCTTCAGCCACTCCTCATAAGGCCTGTGCTCCAGACCCCTCACCAGCTTTGTTGCCCTCCTTTGAACACGTTCCAGGGCCTCAATGTCTTTCTTGCAGTGAAGGGCCCAAAACTGGACACAGTACTCAAGGTGCGGCCTCACTAGTGCTGAGTACAGGGGGACAATCACTTCCCTGCTCCTGCTGGCAACCCCGTTCCTCATGCAAGCCAGGATGCCATTGGCCTTCTTGGCCACCTGGGCACACTGCTGGCTCATGTTCAGCTGAGCATCAATCAATACCCCCAGTTCATGAACATACTACAGAGAATTCAATGAAAAGACACTAAGATAATTGAAGGGCTGGAGTATTTCTCCTATGAGGAAAGAGTGAAAGAGCTGGAACTGTTTAGCCTCAAAAAGAGAGTTCTCAGAATCAAGTACATGTAAATATTTGAAGGGAAAGAGCAAAGAGGATAGAGCTATGATCTTCTCATTGTTGCTCACCAACAGGACAAGAAGCAGTGGGCACAAACAGAAACACATGAGACTGACATAAGCTGAACATCACAAGATTGACAAGACCAAGCAGGGCACTTGTTGATGAGAGAAACTGTGGACTTTCCCTCTTCAGAGCTATCAGCCTGGACATAGTCCTGAGCAGATGATTCGAGGTTTCTGTAGATGAGCAGGGAGTTTGGACCAATTGGCGTCCAGAGGTCCCCTTCCAATCTCAACCATTCTGTAATTCCGTGATTCTTTGATTTTTGAGGTGAACCTTCTCCACTCAGGAATAGTCAGATATCTAGTTGTGGACATTCAATATATGCAATAGGAGGAGGTGGCATAACTGGAATGGCCTGCCTAGGGAGGTGGTGGAGTCGCCATCCCTGGCAGTATTCAAGAGGCATCTGGATGAGGAGCTGTGAGATATGGTTTAGAAGCTTGTAGTAGCAATGGTAATGAGAAGACAGTAGGTCTAGATGATCTTATAGGTTGTTTCCAACCTTGTTATTCTATGATTCTATGCCAAACATTATTTCCATCTATTCAGTAACTCATGACCCCAGAGGCCAGCCAGACAAAAAAGGTGACCCTTACTCTCTATGCAGCATCAGTGAGACACAGTCACAGTGGGACTCGGGTCTCGGCATCTCAGTTCAAAAGAGACATGTGAACACTGGAGTTGATCCAGCAGAAGGTGATGAGGGAACTGGAGTATTGTAATTTGGGGACAGGCTGAGTGAATTTCAACTGCGAAATATGGAGAATAGAAGACTGAGAAGGAAGCTTACCAGTGTGTACAAAAGTATCTATGTGAGGAAGTGAAAAAATTGGAGCCCGACTCTTCTCCGCGGTGTCCACTTTGTTTTGAGCCTGTCTCCTCTTGGCTTCACTGAATGTCTCTTCACTCTTATATTGAGAAAAGAAACAGAAAATGAATTCCTGCCCTCCTCCCCCCCAGCCACTCTTGATCCTGTAGGTCCGCATCACCTATAATTCTCCTGCACTCATATTTTGTATGAAGAGTATACGTTTTTTTAGTCCCAGCTTAGTCATACCTCACTCAGAACAAATTTCATATATTTGGTTATATTTATATCCTTTTTCTGATGTTTTCTACTCTAACACATCCTTTTGAGGTATAGCAGACCAAAGCATGCATTCATACATTGACATGAATCTTTTCAAATTATTTTAGCATCAAAACTTTTTGTTTTCTATTGCTACTAAATACTGAGCTGATTTTAACATGGAATAATTCATCTTAAGCTCCAAATTTCATATTGATTCACAGTGGTTCAGAGCCCACCATTTGTATGCAAAGTGTTATGTTTGTGTTACTTATATCCATTATTTTAAATTTGTTTATAATAAGTTTCAGACATAAGTGAATTTATGGCTTCTACAGTATTTTAATGACATTTTGTGATTCTTCACAGTTGGCCTTGTATAAGAATAGGGTAGGGTAGGGTAGGGTAGGGTAGGGTAGGGTAGGGTAGGATAGGATAGGATAGGATAGGATAGGATAGGATAGGATAGGATAGGATAGGATAGGATAGGATAGGATAGGATAGGATAGGACAGGATAGAACAGGATAGAACAGTTCAGCTGGAAGTTGTCTACAAAATCATTAAGTTCAACTGCCTGACTACCACTGGGTTAACAAGAAGTATATTGTTTAGGGCATTATCCAAATCACTCTTGAACAGTGACAGCCACGGAGCATCAACCAGTTCTCTAGAAAGTCTGTTTCAGTGTTTGACCATTTGTGACAAATAAGTGTTCCCAACATCTAGTTTGAAATAGTAACTGTCATCCCCTTCTCCATTTTCTTTCAGGAAGCTGCAGAGAGCAACAAGATTGCTTCTTAGTCTTCTTTTCTCCAAACTAGAGAAACAATGAATAACACAGTAATATCAAGAAGTTATTCATTTCATGACTGCTGAATGTTACAACAGCGTATCTTGTACAGGTCACTGTGAACTGTCCCTATGAAATCTCTCCACTATGAAAATAGCTCATTTATTTATGTCTTCCATTTTCTATCTTGTAACCATGAGACCTTCATTCTCATCTAACACCTGCTAAATATTTTCTAAGATTCTTTCCTTGTCAAAAAGCTTTTGCTGGTTCATATTTTGTAAAAATATATTTTATAGGGTCTTACTGTTGTGTTTCTCATCTGCTTGACAAGATAAGTGAGGAAAGAATTCATTTTCTAGAAGTTCTGCTCATTTCTTTCAGTATTCCATATTTATCTACATTAAAAATTACTTTTGTTCTTTATCTACTAAAGATATCTACTACAGGCCTATAGGCCATTGTAAATCTCATCAAACTGTTTCACAGAAGAGCTGTATTTCATCACGTAATACATTACCTAAATAAGAGGAAGAAATATACTAAATTCTATAACTGGAAAAATCTAGCTAAGAAGCAACTGCAATTAAACAGTGAAATGCGTAACATGAGGTTACCAGGTGAAGTGGAACCTGAGTGGGTGTTTCAGTAATATAATTTAAATGTCTGAGTAGATAGGATCAAAGTAACACAATATTTCATTACACTTTCTACTTGATAATTAAAATACATGTATATATTTCACAAATATTTTGTTTCAGATTTTGAGTGGCATTTAGTATGCAAGGTACTATTAATCCAAAATAAAACAAATGATCACTAGTTTCTTTGCAAATAATAATTACTAGTGTTTTTACAAACACATTTTTCTCTCAGATGTAAAGGATGAACACTTCATTGCTGTAGATCAGTTTTGCTCTAGTCTTGTAAATGCACAATGCCAAGTTAATCTGTACTCTATATAGAGTAAGGACAGAAAAGAAACCAGACTTGACAGACAGTGTAGCATATGCTAACAGCACTGATTCATTAGGCAAAACCATAGTATCTCCAGGACCATGTTAACCTCTACAACTAATTAAATCTGTTTTAAAAAATACAGTAACAAGAAGAATTCAGCTGCCTGGTATCTTGTAGTATTTCTTCCTGCTTCAAACTTTCATTACAAACATGCATATTGTGATGAAAGTTTGATAATTCAAAATCTAACCCCTGTTGACATTCAGGTTTGTATTTGGTTAATTACTCTTTCTATGATTGTGTGCCAAAGTCTTCTTCAAGAGGCAGATTCTCCTTCGTACTGTGTTGTCATAAAATAGGATGCATTTTATGTCAGAGAGATGGTAGTATAAAAAGGAAAGACTGCGTAAGGATGGGACAAGAAATTGAAGCTTGAGTTAATAAAAAGAGGAATTAATTTCCTGTATCTTGATCTAGATGAAAGCTAGATGAATGCAGGATTCATCCTGAACTCACTTTCCAAGGCTGCTGTCAGCTGGAGCAGCTGGGAGCTCATTACCTTTTGTCTCTGTGTGCTACTTGCCTGATCACTTAGTTGAGATGATAAACTGAATGTACCATAACTACCTTTCAGTCAGAGTTTTTTCTGGCATAAAAACATAGGTTTTCCCATATAGAAGACAAAGGTAAAATTGTGTTGATGCATGAGCAAACCTATTCTTAATGTAGGATCAGGACAATGTTACAGAACATTCTCAGATTTATTTCAGTAATTTTTCACATTTCAGCATTTTAAATACAACTACTGCAAATTTCAGGTTCAAACTCCTATAATTTAGTGATTTGTCTTCCAAAATCAATCTTACTTCTAAAATATCTTATTTAAGAAACACACAAGCACAAATTGTCTGATTATCTATTATTTGCTTGTACATATGTGTATGTATATGTGAGAGTAAGAAAAATTTCCTGTTAGTTTTCTCATTAATAGTTGCTGTGTCAAGCGACAAATAAAGGGTGTAAAAGGAGACATACTCAGCTCTCAAAAAAATACACCAAAGTAGCACAAACAGTAAAAGATTATTTCAGTTTAATGTGAGCACTTTCAATCATTAGGTGTATTTAGTTAGAGAAGTATTTTAAGTCTCTTTCATATATTTGCCCATTTTAAAAAGAAAAAGATTCAAATCTACATTTTCAATTACATACATTTTAAAATATCTATTCTTTTTGAATGAAACTCTATTTTGTCTTTAGAAGTATCAGATAACTTTTACAAAGTAATCCTATTCTTAGAAACTATGTTTTGAACATTACAATAGAAGTACTGACTAGAATGATCATATTTGAAGAAAATAGAATATAATTATTTATGTGTAAGTGCAAATGCACATCTGGGTTCACTGTCAAGCCAGAGTAACTCAGATGACAATATCTGGCATTTGGTTTGGTTTCTACAACCTCTATGACATTTTTTATTTTTAATTACAATTCTGATGAAAAATTTCATTCAGGAAAGTAATTATTTTGCTTGTTCTCTTGCCATCTTAATCTGTCATCTGACAATGGCTCAAATTATTCATTGCAAGGGGTCAGGCATGGGTAATGAAGCAGTTACAAGCTTGCTGGCTGCTACTGTGCCAGCTTTGTTACTGGAATGCAGTCCAATCCTCTGATAACAGTTGTCTGTATAAGGGCACTGAATTTGTTCAGAGCTTCTGTCTTACATGCATCATCATTCTCAATAGCACTGCAAGTGTTTTTCCTCAAATCAAACTATGAAACCTTACTTTGTCTACATATTAAGAGGAAGCTTTTGTCTCAAAGAGCATGCAGATAAAGGATAGGAAGAAAACTGATTGCTATACTGTTATGGTTTTATGAATTTTGGTTGTTGGTATTCCACATCATAACTTCATGTAGTGCACTGGGAGTTAAAGAATTAATGCTCCAGTTCCGGGCACCTGTCTGGAAGAGAAGAACTACACACCCCAGAACAGAGAGGAGATATAACCCCTGGCAAGGTCACAAGACCTGCCCTTTTTAACTTCGGCTCTCCTACCTGCTACTCGTCCTGATCGCACGTATTGCCTCAGCACTAGTGTAAAGGACTACAGCTTTCAGATACTCTCTCTCATTATATTTGATTCATTAACTTCAATTCTAATTTTATTATGTTATAGTGTGTTATCTTGTATTCTAATACCATATTTAGTAAATCAGCTTGTTTCTGACTCTGAAAAAAAAAAAAAGAAAATATGCGCAGTCAGGATAAGCAGCAGGGAGGAGAGCCAAAAGAAAAAAGGGGAGGTTTTGTGACATCGTCATATATATATTTATATAATGCTCAGTTATATGGAGCATTAACTCTTTAACTCCAAGTGCACTACATGATGTTATGATGTGGAATACCAATAACAAAAAAGCCATCTTTGTAAGGTATGGATTCAGCAATGATCTCCAAGCTGAGGACAGTACATGAAAGTAAATTTTTACTCCCTAATCCTACTATCCTTCTGTTTTTGCTGAAACAGTTTTGAAGGGCAATTTACTTTTAGAGACATCGTAGTCTAATGACCTTATACATACAGCTGTGTAACAGTGTTTACCAAAATTGAAATTTTCTTTTGAACTTCTAACCTTCAAGAATCAGGTCATTTCAGAATGAAGTTCTTAGATCCTTCTTTATTATTAACTGTTCTTTGAGCAGATAGACAAAGACAGATCTTCTTTAATGCTTTATCTGAGACTGCAGCCATGTTATCACTTTTACTTAATCTTTTGAAAATACTGAATTATTCACTGTCATACACTACCATGACACAATTGTACATTATTATTGATTCTAAAAATAATAGTTTTCTTTTTATTTAGTCATTTGTTTTATCAGAAGATAAATGTAATTGTTTCATATTTATATGCATTGTAATGTGTCCTATTTTGGTTACAACTGAAAGTTGTATCTATGCAGATGATCAAGATATACAGAACATAAGGCATATTTTTAGTAGTTCCATTTTCTCTTCCTGTTTGCAAAATGTAAACAAAATAAAACTCAGAGCAACTAAAGAAAGAATTTAATGTAGTTCTGTTTTAAGTTCAGTGAAAAACATACATTTCAGTGGAGGCAGAAAAGATACAGAAAACTGTCATCTTAAAAATTTTATGCATCTTCTGCTTCAACATCTTATGTGTTCACTATCCTCCTAGAAAGCAGTGCTAGGATTTACAGTTAACAAGCATGGCAGTGTGGTATCTCCCTGTTCTTGATGAATACTGGCCATTATTCTTTATTTTTCATGACATTTCAACTACACTGTTTGCTTCCTCAGTGGACTGAAATAACTAGTCTCCTACAATGAAGGATTTCTAAAGGAGACAGAATGTGAGTTTCTCTTGTTCTGGGAAGCTGATCATATAATGGTGAGCATGTCAGACATAATTAAGATGAATGACTGTGTACTCAACTAAATGAATTTTATCTTTGTAAATTTGACATTTTTCCTATGCTGTTCATGAGTCTAATAGGAACAAATCAGATGTACATCTTAGCGATGGAATAGAGTACACAGCATTGTTAAAAAACTGCTGAAATCACAGAAGCCTGCACACTTACATGAGACATAATCCTCTCCACTCAATCTTTTTAATATAAAGTTTCAAGGAAAAAATTTATGTGTTAATGCTTATATGTGATTTATATAAAATATTATATCAAATTTCTGCATTCAGCAAAGATACTAAAAAATGTATGTGTATTCTCAGTCACAATAACAACTCATTAAAAAGTCCAACAGAGCATAATCTGATATTTTGCTCATTTTAGAGACCTGTGAAATTAGAAGGAAAAAAGAATCCTATTGTTCATTTTCTCTTCTTAGCACTTTATCCCAGAAACCTTGAAAGAATTTTTTTTTTTTTTGCTTTCGTTTAAATAGTTTTGTTAACAACAAGCAGCTGATCCATCCAATTACAACAGTTTTCTCAGCAAGTGAGATTTCAAATTAATTTTATTTTCACATTTCCTATTCTTTAATTGGAAAATGAAAGGGGAAGGGGAAGGGGAAGGGGAA
>NW_024884142.1:20816411-21007101 GCF_019232065.1 Centrocercus urophasianus
AGGGGAAGGGGAAGGGGAAGGGGAAGGGGAAGGGGAAGGGGAAGGGGAAGGGGAAGGGAAAGCTCATCAGTCAGCTTTCTGTCAATTACTTACTATCATTACGTGATTTAAGTAATATATCTGTATATGCAATACTCAGAAAAGACCTCCAGCTACCAGTAGTCATTACCAAATTTACTGGAGAAATGTTTATTCATATTAGTTATGGCCCTCACTAGTTGATTTTATGAAGATAGTAGTGACTACCAATCTACAACAAGCAGCCGAACAAGACAACATAGTTCTATTTCAGTTTCAGCTGTTAAAGTGCTGATATGCTGATATAACAGTTGTTAGGGAATAAGGTTGACCCTCCTGTGAGTATGAAAGGGCATCACAGTTTGCCCATTCTGGAACCACTACTAACTTTAAAGTAAGATATGAAGGAAAAAATTTAAATGGCCTTATTATACTGGAAAGGTACTAATTTCTTTAGAAAATGTGAAATTCCAGACCAAATTTTCTGCTTTTAAAAGCGATCACAATGTCATCAACAGATTCGAGAGGAGAAGTAGGTACATATAGGCAGTATATTTGAAGTTTATATTTTAATTTTTAATGTAGAAAATTGAATTGTGCCTAATGAAGTCAACTATAATCTCTTCAAAAACAAAAAGTACAGAATGAGTATGTCTCAGTTGCCCTTGGTACCTGCACAGATATTCAGCCTCATCCTCTGGTCTCAGGGAGGTAATAGGATAAAGTTGTTGGGATTTTGTGGTTCTGATGATTTACAGTGTATATTATTTTATGATACCATCTCATGTACCCAGACCATACTGACCTTTTTCTTTTTTTTTTTTTTTTTTATCTATTATTAAGTCCAAGTAGTTCCATCAATATCATTTTCTTTTGTTGAGAGACCAGAAAGAAAAGACACACAGAGATTTCTCAATTTAATAATGCTTTCAAGTGGATATATTCAAGAACTGGATTTGGACATTAACAGTTTTTTCTGGCAGATTCAGAGGCTCTATTTTCACTTCCTGCACATGCTCCAGCTGGGATCAGCACTGCATTCATAAGAGTAACTCAGTTAACATACTGCTCAACACTAAAAACTTCTGCAACTAAAATAATCCACTGGTAGATGACAGTATAAAATATTTATAATCAGATGTCATCTTGATTTCAGTAGGACCAAATAGACCTCAGAAGTATTTAGCAGCAGCCCCAGGCTCTGTCTCTAAACTTTTGTTAGGCATAATAAGTGTCTCACACTCAGAAACACTAAGAGATTTCTCAATTGCTGAAATGTGTGAAGTAGCATACATTATTTTTTAATCTTGTTTCTAAGAATAATAGATTAAAATTAAGGCAAGGTCATGGAGCTAAAATTTAAATAAGAGCTGAACAGATTGCTCAAGGAGGGTGTCAGACCTCCACAACTGAAGGCTACTGAGATGAGCATACATATAGCATCTACATTGCTGAGGTCCTTTCAAGAGCTAATTTTTATGATTCTGACATGCCCATATAGAGAATAAAAGAAATACAAAGCACTTTTTATTTGACTGATGGAGCTGCACACCTACAGACTTCAGAGCATTTGAAGAGAACAGTGTCTCTGGGTCAGTGAGATATGAAGACCCAAGTGACTATCACAGCTATGATTCTGGTCTAAGATACTGCCCCACTAGAATAGGAAAGAAACAATTATTTTTGCAAATTTGAGTAAAAACTAATTTTTTAGACCCTGGCTTGAACTATAGACATCCTTATTGCTGTAACAAAATTTTAAAGTTGCAAACTATCCCCTAGAAAGAGTATAAGATGACTGAGTGAAAATTACATCAAATAATAGTTATATATGGCCTTACAAAAGATGAGAATACATATTTGACTATATCTGAAATCAGATTTATGGAGATGGATGATTAGGAATTAATTTACGTACACAGTGTGTCAGGTATGATTATTATAAGGTGAAATGGCTGTTAAAATTGATAGAGTCATGACCAAACAATGTGCGTCCAAAAGGGTTATGAAAGTAAGGAGAGAAACTGAAGAAGCTCTGGCAGACATTTTTATATGCTTATCCTCTTCAAAATAGATCAAGTGAGATCTGAGAGGATTGGAGAGTGGCCAGCATAATGCCATTATTTTAAAATGACCCAAGAAGAGACAAGAGAGGTAAAGACTCACTAACTGATTGGAATTCTCTGAGGATATGGCTGTCAACCCAGACAAAATGGTTTTATACATCATACAGTTTCAGAAAATGTTCAGCAAAATTCAACATTGTAGCTACTGCCTAGCTTGCAAAGTTCAATAAATGAACTAAAAGCAGACATATTAAACCAAATAGAGTTAAATGGTTATAATAGGTGCATACTGAAAATAAGAAATAGAGATAATAAGAATGTTTTTGACCAATAAATCTGCTCAAAGGAAAAGTATAATGAGAGGTGATAAAGACTGCTAAACATGTTTCTCCCTTTCAAGAAGTTTTCCATAGGAAGTTACTTGTTTGAGATTGCCTTGTTAATGTAGATCCTTTCAAGACTGACATATCCATAATGCTATTATTCTATTTGCTACTTTCAGAGCTCCCCCTTATATCACCTCACACTGTTACAATAAATGAATTTTCATGCTCATGAAAGCATAGCGTAAGATTCCCACCAGATTTTGAGACTGGGGGGAAAAAAAAGCAAAAAAAAAAAAAAGCCCAAACCAACAATTCTATATCCATATCCATTTAGTCCATTCAAACTTTATTGAAACTTCCAGCAGTGGAACAATATTATAGATAAGAGCTGTGCCATTGGTTAAAGTCACTAATAAGCAGAATAAGTAAGCATAATATATTTAAATATTATCTGGCAGCAACCTCTGGTAAAGTGTCAAGTGTTAGTAAGAAAGCAAGAAAAGGGCAAAAAATTGATTACTAATTCCCTACAATTATTTCATTTTCTAGAATGATTTTAAAGGTGGAATAGATGAGTAAAAAACTCTGGAGGAGTTTACCAACAGTTTGAATACCTAGAGCAGGAATCCACAGCCTTGCTTAACAGATATTCTAGCAAGAAAGAAATTTATTATTTACTTAAATCTTCCAGTACATTAAAGATGGATTTGGTTAAATATTGATAATTGGCTTTGAGATTAATATGGAAGTTGGGAATATTTTCTGATTACAATCAGAAAATGCTAATAAAAATGTTTTAAATAATTTATTCTTAAAATATTGTTTGACTTAGAAAGTAGATGACATTTTTAGTAGTATTCTCTTTCCCAGATGATACTTGATATTTTATTAGTTATTTACACTTAAATACTTTAGCTGGCTTTGTTTGTTTTAAGTACTGGGATGACTTCATACTAATGACATCCTTCTTGATAATGGATGGAAAGTGGTTAGAAAAATCATGTTTTATTTACCTAGCAAGCAGAAGGTTAAATTGTACCTTTGCATTGCTGAGGCACCATTTTTGCAAATTTAATTGCTGATTTATATAAGAAATTATAAAAAAATCAAACTACAATATTGCATAGGTTAACTGCTATCCTAATGATAATTCCTATATGTCCTTCTATTCCATTTAAGAATGTAAAGTGAATGTGAATGTGAATGTAAAGGATAGTGAATATAAAGAATGTAAAGAATAATGAAGAATGTAAAGAATTAGTGTAAAGAATAGAAGTAAAATGAGTAAAAATCAAAGGTGTTTCAGATTTACTTGGTAGATGGAGTGCTATTTTCCTATATCTGACAATGCCTATAAACACATTGAATTAATTCACGAGTCCCAAGTTTTGGACTGAGAATGTTTGATTTTGTTTCTGTCGTCTTTTATTTTTTTTAAAGGAATAAATAAATCATCAGACAATGCAGGTACACCCAGAGAACATGATTCATACAAGACTGTGGGGAACTGACCAACAAACGAAAGGTAAAAGACTTCTCAACACCAAGCTGTTACATTCAAGAAAAATAAAATAAAATAAAAATAAGAGCAGCTTGTGTTATTTAAAATAGAGAGGTATCAAATACCAGAGTTAACATATAACACAAAATTCAGCTAAAAATGCAAAATGCCAGATTGCTTTTATTTCAATCTCTCTTTCAGTTAACAACCCTTCTCAAGGGTATTTTAGGAGTTTCAGAGCTTGATTCATGTTGCTTATGGTTTGACCATCAATATCCCAACATTTGGCTTTAAATAAGACAGATCATAAAAGTTATTACATTTTTGCTCAGCTGTCTGTTTTTCTTCACTGGCTTAAAATAAGTGCTTTAAGGATAGATCTTCAGTGTTTTTCTGACATTTCCTTCAAATTAACAGAGATGGCCTTTTGGTTTTTTATCCAGTTTTTAAGATGCATCATTTCCTGAATACCAGTTCCCCAGCCATGAATGTTATTCATAAGAAACCCTAATTTACTGGTGTTATAATACCTAAAAGAAACCTGTGCAAGTGAAGACTACTTTTAGTAGATACTCACATTTCCAACAGTGTACCTCACCAGTGTTACCTATGACATCCAAGATGTTTATTTTTAAAATGGTTGTATTTTTTCTGTTTATCCCCTAAGAGACAGAAAAACAGAAAAATCACCATCTTTGTTTTTTGCTATGTTCTATAATAACAAAAACTGTTAATTGCTCATTCATAAGGAACTGTGTGCACATAATACAAAATAATAGTGACAACGAAAACCTCCGTACCTTTATCATAGAATCATATAATGGCTTGAGTCGGAAGGGACCTCAAGGATCATCAAGCTCCACTCCCCCTGCTGCATGTAGAGCCGCCAATCCCCACATCTAATACTAGACCAGGCTTCCCAGGGCCCAATATTGTATACTGTTAATTCCTAGTGCTGTGTACTTCAATGTATATGCAGTTCAACCATACACTCTAAAGAATTATTGCTGCAATTTATTCCTAATAACTTATTGAATATGATAATTAAAGTAATGGCATAAAGATATCATCTTGATTGAAATGGAAGCTCTGGACTGTAAAAAAAGAAATTAGGAGAAAGTAATTATGATGGGGATTTATGTCAGGTATTCTTTTTGTTCTATTTTCAGCAGCAAAAGCAAAACATAAATATTTGTATTATTAAATTGCTTAGAATAAACAAGAAAAGGGACTATGACTTAATTTAACATATATAAAATAAAAATTAAAAATATTTAATAATCTATAAATTACATTTATTCATATAATAAATGGAAGCACATTAAAATGAAGTATATTTTAATAGCATTTTTCATTGTGAGGCTTTTCTCTCTCTCTCTCTGTCTTTTTTTTTTTAAATTGTGACAATCCCTAATATAGTATGGTAGTCTTATAATCAAAAGAAGCAGTAGATACCTAGACACCAGGTCCTTATGATTATTTTCCTTATCTAGTTAAAGTTGAACTTGAAAACTAGTCCTCAATATTATTTCTGCGTTAGCCTTTTCATGTTCCTAAATATTAAAATAGGTAGATTTTTATCATTCCCATTTATTTTCTTTGAAAAGCATTGATGATTACTGGCACAGAATAGCCAAATGATCACAAAGAATCTCAAATAAATGCAATCTTATACTAGTGACAGTTATCCAGACCTTCCTCAGTCCCAAAGAACAGACTTTATATCTCCTGACTATGCTCATTAATGGTTTGAGATAAAGCTCTGACTTCTCAGTTATTTGAAATGATAGGTATAGGGCATTCTCCAACAAACTGTAAGCCTGTCTGAGTTACAAAAAATCCCCTTTCAGTTTTAGAAGACACTAGACAACAAATCATAGTGCAATTAGGATATCGAGGTGAGTTAGCATCCATCTGAACATTGTGTAATTTTGGAAATTTCTGGTTCTCTTTTTTTTTTTTTTTTTTTTTAGCAGAAATAATAGTAAAACAACACTGACTTAATACTTCCTTCAGGAAGCAACTAAAGCTCTATGGAACTCACTCTGAAGAAAAATCTCAAGTAAATGCATACAGATAGCAGAATGGAAGAGCTGTCCTGCTCTTGTTAAACTCTACGTAATTTCACTACTTTATACACTGTATACTTAAATTTTAAAAAAAAAAAAAAAAAAGACTGAAAGAACATAAATCTCCCCCACACTCCCTAGAAAAGAAAAAACGCTCACTCTAAACGAAGCTACACTAAACTTTTTTAATTAACTAATTAATTAATTTAGTTAATCTATTTAATGGCGTGAAGTTCAACAAGTGCTGGGTCTTGCACATTGACCAAAACAATTCCACGCAGCACTACAGGCTTAGGGCAGAGCTAATAAAAGACTGTAAAAGAAACAGACCTGGGGGTATTGGTTGATGCTCAGCTGAACATGAGATGGTAATGTGCACAGGTAGACAAGAAGGTCAATGGCATCTGGGCTAGTATCAGAACCAGTGTTGCCAAAAGGAGCAGGGAAGTGATTCTCCCTCTGTACTCAGCACTCTTGAGGCCTCACTTTGAGTACTGCATTCAGTTTTGGGCTTCTCACTACAAAAAAAGACATCAAGGCCCTGGAGAAAGTCCAGAGAAAGGCAATGAAGCTGCGCAGGGTCTAGAGCACAAGTCTTATGAGGAGTGGCTGAAGGAACTGGATCTGTTTAGTCTGGAGAAAAGGAGGCTCAGGGGTCACCTTGTCAGTCTCCACAAATACCTGAAAGGGGGTTGTGGTCAGGTTGGCCTCTTCTCCTTGGTAATTAGTGATAGGCCTAGAGGGAATGGCCTTAACTTGCACAGGGGAGATTGAGGTTGGACACTAGGAAATAATTCTCCAAAAGAGTGGTTAAGTGTTGGAATTGGCTGCCCAGGGATGTGGTAGAGTCCTTGCCCTTGGAGGCTTTCCAGATATGTTTAGATGTGGTGCTAAGAGACATGGTTTATTGGGAAATATTGGTGATAGGCGGATGGTTGGACTGGATGATCTTAGAGGTCTTTTTCAACCTTGGTGACTCTTCCATTTCCAATTCTCTTCCAATTCCATGATTCTGTACTGTAATTAAATTAATAAATTAGCATGTCTCTGTGAATTTCTGCTGAATATTTTGTTAAATCATTTTTCCATAATATCTTATGAGATGAGTAATGTCCTGTATAAAGATTACAGTGATACTCTTACAAAGTCAGTTCTTCATACATAAAGTAACATAAACAAAACAAGTCAGGTTCTAGTATTTCTAATATATATACAGATAATGCAAGTTTATCCCACAGCTTACTAACTCTCAAAGAGCTGAGTTTTAGACAACTGAAGCTGTACAGTCGTTTAAGGTATGATTTTTTCCAAAAGTGATACAATTTTCTTATTGTTCCTATTGGTGTTGCATTTGTCTGAACTTACCGTAAGATTTGTAAAAAAGTGAGTCATTTATAGATCACTGTAAATGGCCAAATCAGTATTTTCTTCTATGGCAGGTTGCTCTACAGTGTCAAGTCACCCTATTCTGTGATTTTCATGAATCTATTCCTCAGAAAACTTTCAAAATCATCTTGGGCATCAGCACACATGTACAAAACCAGGTCTGAAAGTGAAGCTGAACATTCCCTCTCAAAATCTTACAAATCTTACAAATGAATGACAGAGAAAATGGAAGTTTTTGTTGCCTGTTTCAAGCCTAATAATTCCTGTTATAACAGTATGGTTTTTGAAGTTTGGCTCTTCATCTGCTGCTTAGATCCTCCGAAGAAAGTCCACCTCATTATAGTTTTCATATGCTTTGGCAGATGATTGATCTTTTATTTAAGCAAACAACAATTAGAAGTACTCACATGCTGCTAATCAATTGGAAACAAAATGAGTTCAGTCATCCAGAGGATTGAATCCAAAGTTTTATCAGTCATGGCTTTCGTTATGCATAATTAAAGTCATACGTATCCTGAGAGATAATTTTCCACTATCTTTTTCATCTGTCCTCAAATACCTTGCTGCAGTTACATGTGAGGAAAATTTCATACCCTCTTCAGTATTTGTTACATTTTAAATTCCAGTTCCAAGCAGCTTTCTGGTTAAATAATTGAGACATAAGGAGTAAGTCATAGTTTATGTTAATGTCTTACTAGCATGTATATCTTCTGCTGCAAAAAACTACTACAAGACATGTTTTATTTTTTCTCTAAATTTGTAAACAAATGTTAAAAACAGTTTTTCCATCTTTCAAGTTTCTGTTGCACAAGTGTCATATTAGTATATCATATCAGGGCCTAGACTAAAAACATTTCACATGACTACTTCAGTATGAACACTATTCATATTCGTGGGATTGCTCTTTTTTTTTCGTGGGCACAGCTAGCCTAGGCTGTAGACAAATGAGCTTTACCAGGTAAGAAAATAAATGATCACTTAAGATCTATAATGCATGGGACTATTGATCCACAGAATTAGATATGAAAAAATAGATTCTAAGAAAATAATCTTGAATGTCTTCCAGCTTTACAAATTAAAAAAAAAAAAAATACACAGGAAGGGTTTTTTACTAAAATCCCTAATCTACCTTTGGTGCAGAGTCCTACCCACATGAATAGTTGAGGGCTGCTCAGAAAGTAATGCCTTCTATTTTATTATGTTGGCTCATGACGTCAGAGGCTTCAGAGGTTGGTGGAATGGAAACAGTTTGGATTTTCCTGCCAATATTCTATTCTATTTTGTTGCTGTGTGACAGAAGGAAGCAGAGGGGCAGTCTGACAGAATGGTGTCTGACATGGAAGTGTGTACAAAGCAAAGATTGTCACTGAATTCCTCCCTGCAGAAATAATTGCATTCATTGACTTGCACTGATGCTTGCTGAATGTTTATGGAGATGAAACAGCAACAGTGAGCACAGTGAGGTGGTGGGTGGTGCATTTCAGCAGTGGCAACAGTGACACAAAAGACAAACCTCTTTTCAAATGACCATTAACAGTTATCACACCGTGAAACAGGCATCTCAATCAGCATCCATATGAATCAGATAATGGTGGTGACTATGATGAAAAATAGTATTTTGTGGCTGAGAATTTGCCCCATCAATTAGTGTTATTGTGCTCTTTTTATACGTCGCAATTTCCATGGAAACATATAGAAAACGCATTACTTTCAGAGAAACTAGATTCTAGCACTAGAGTCTACATGAAAATAACAGATTTGGGGTAAGAAGGAATCTTTTTTTGAGGGGACTAAATCTGTGGGTAAGCAATTTAATTGACTCTAGTTTATAGCTAGTGTAGTCCCAAAACACAGCCTTAAAGTTAAGCATTTGATGCATCCTTTGAATTACAAGAGTCTAATCAATGGACAGGACTATACACATTATTTTAGGAATCAAGGGAGGCATGACTTTGTCAGGTAATTAACAGTACAACAAATAGATGTAATTCACTAGAAAAGAAAGAATGAATTGGAAGAAAAATTTGTGTTGATAATGATAGAAAAAAAAACTAAATAATGAGAAGTGACAGATACAGAAGCTGCAGGATGACCACGGAGAGAATTCCTGATAGAAATGGTTATTAGTGAAGGGTCATGTTTAAAGAAGAAATAGGAAATAAAATTCAATGTAATGCTGATGTTCAGGTAAGATAAACAATATGCTGGAAGAACGAAAAGATAAGGCTGCTTGCAGAACTGGGTAGCTAAAGAAGTCCAGTGAAGAAAAGGGCATAGAAAGCAAACTTCTGAACTGAGTGAGTGCACATGTCTACAACAGCAAGAAAACAGAATGCATATAATTAGAGAGTAGAAAAGAAAGAATCTGCAGAGTAGTGTGTTTGCACTGAGGAAGACAAACGGACAAACACCACATATGGTATTAAGAGACTATAATCCATCTTGGAGAACTCTGATAGAAGATGGAGAGGTTTCCTAGTTAAGTTTAACGAGTTATTTTTTAATTTAATCTACTTTTAAATTAATTTCAAATTGAGACATACTTTCAGTATTGCCAAGACATTCTCAGAGAACAGAACATGTCTTCAGCAAGTAATCACTGAAATAAGAACAACAGTCTTTATGTTACATACAATACACAGTGGAAGACTTAACAACTGAAAACACACTTTTATTAAGAACTGTGTAGTAAGCTAAAGTAAAGCCAAAAACAAGGCATTTAAACTTTTTCTAAACAAGGAAAAATGTTTGATAAGCCAAAATGGTAATTAAAATCAGTGAGAATATGTAATAGCATAATTTGATTTTTCATGGGTTCTTGGGGCTTCCTGGGACAAAAATGATAAGATTACCAAGGATTTATATTGCAGTGGGATTAATGTTGTCTTATTTCTCCATTATGAGTTTTTGCATTCCATTTTTTAAAATGAGAGTGGATGAATAAAGTGGACTTCTCTGGAGGTGGAAAAGGTTGACCCCACTGGAAAAGAAATAAACGTACTGGGGAAGAAAATAACTTTAATTAGTGGATGAGGAAAAGAATCTTAGCAATGGCAAAAGGAAGTCACTTGTAAATACACAGATTGTTGAGAGTAGCAGAGACCTTTAGGTCTTAAAGGAGATAGCAGAAATTTGATGCTTGGTAGCAGCTGTTTTTTGTAATTTTGTGATGTTAGAAATAAAAGAAAAAGAAACTGAAAACTCTGTAATTTCACTTGTAAAAGGAAAAGTATGATCTGAGCCACTAGAGATCTGTAGGTATGATACCAATATGTCACAAAGTCGTGGACTGTAGAAAACGTGGATTTATGTAGAATATGTAGAATATGTAGATAATGTGGATTTTGAAGATAATACAGGGAAATATAGACACTGGAATAAGGTGCAATAAAAGTGTGAAAACATTAATATTGACAGATTAATGTAAAGGCTTTTGTCTCTAAAATAGATTTCTGCAAAGGAAAAAATAAAGAAAGGAAGGAAGGTAATAGATACAATCATTCTGAACTTTAGTGTTTATTGTGGAAGTGCATGAAAACTTTACTTTTAGATGGCAAAAATACCAATGATGAGAGGAATTTTGGGTTGAATAAAGACAAGATGTAAATAGGTAATGCTAAAAAGGGAAAGTATCAGTTTGGTTACCAGCAGATCGAAGATCTGCCTGGGGATCAATTTTATTTAATAATTTAATTAATGATCTTGTCAGAGATACTGGCAGCATAATAAAAAAGCATGCATGTTGGAACCATCATGAAGCATCAGATAGGGATATTGTGAAAAGAACTAGTTGACCTTGAGAATCATAGTAATAGAAGACAAATTAAATTTGTGTAGCACAAATGCAAAGTCATGCACTTTGAGCATAATAAGCAAATGTTTATGTCAGCAAAAATTGAGAAGCTAAAAATTGAGAAGAACAAGAATTTGATCATGGGATATTTATGAACTGTCTGCATTTTCTATCTGTGGAAATTAAATGGAAATGTAAGATGTATCAGTAAATACATTTTTCAGTATATTTAAGATAATATTACTTCCATCAAACATAATCATCAAGATACAGTCCCAGAAAATCAGGTTCAAGAAAAATGAAATCAAAGGGAATTATAAAGAAGAAACAGATAATGAGGTAATCAAGACAATGAGAAGACTGATTTAGAAGGTAAGAGAAAATTGTCTTGTTTAATCTTAGCAAAAGAAATCAATAAGTTGTGGGTGTGCCACACAGTGGTCAAATAATCACTGAAGCTAAAATACAACAGTGACATACATATACACAGACAGGAATTTGAATGTCTGAGCACTTCCAAGATGGAAATTGGAAGATTTCTACGTATTGTTTCCATGTTCTAAACTAGCCTATGCCAGTTTATGGAAAGTATGAAAGGTTAGGATGCCAGATCAAGGAGCTAAACTCAGCGAATTTAGCTATTCCTACAAGGTTTGAGTTTGCAGAAATTCACTACTAAATAAAGTTGATCTAGATCTGTGCGTTTAACCATAGATTTACAACAAGAATGATAATCAGCTTTATATACTGAATATGTGGAAATCCTAAGAATATCTCAAAGCATGTTTCAATGCTTAAGTTATAATAGTATCTATCTAGAGAACTGAAGTAGGAAAATGGAAGTGCAGACTTTTTACAACAATCTACAATGAATACAAGTCAAACTAAGTATTTAAATAAGCTTTATTTGAAAGATCTTTCATAATCTGCTTTCTATGAAGACCTTCAAATTTCTCACTGAAGGTTGAAACTTTTTAATTCAGTTCATTTTACTTTATATTTACTATGGAGAGAGAGCTAGAGAGGAAAGTCAACAGGATACATAATGATTTTATGAGAGCAGCCATAAAGAAGTTCTGTAGGGGAAATGGTAGTCTTCAGGAGGTTTATAGTGTTAGAATTATTCCTTTGCTGAAATTATTCAAAATACTAGCAATACATTATTAACTGTATTCTTCTGGGTGCTACATAAAAGCTTTCTTCTGGTAGAAATAATGTTACTCACAACACGCCAGTCTATAAATTGCAACCAGCTTTGTGAATGGTTATATGATTTGGGAAACATGAATCTGTGCTGCAGTGAGTGAGTTATTTTTTTCTTTTTATGGGTTTGCTGAAAAATGACTGCATGAAAAATACAGATGGAAATAAATTGAGTCATGAAGGCTTAATCTTATGGGATTGTCAAAACACCTAAAAAAGCCATGGGTGGGGAAGATGAAATTGGAATACAGCATTCAGCAAAATCTGTCAAATGTGAAAGAAAGTCAGGGAATCCCAGTGTAGGGCTTGTCTCAATATCAAATGTAGTCAAGTTACTTATATGGTATTGTCCTGCTTTAATGTACAGAGCCTGTAATACTCATTTAGGAGCAGGTATAGCTCTTTTGATCCTTGGAGCAAAGGCAAGACTGTTGCTAAAGCATCTATGGGGAATGCCTATTTTCTGTTTGGCGGCATCCCATCAAAAAGTTTAACACCACCTTCCAGAATCAGGGTTGCTGATCCTGCTGTCAAAACAGAACATATATGTCCATAGAATCATAGGAGGGCCTGGGTTGAAAAGGACCACAGTGGTCATTGATTTTCAACCCCCGAGCTATGTGCAGGGTCTCCAACCACCAGACCAGGCTGCCCAGAAAGAGCACTGGACAAAGTATTCAAGTTAAACCTGAGTCTATATTAAAGGTGACATGCTTAGGAGCTTGCCTTATAGAACCTCTCAAGCAAATAGGAGTTTTTTTGAATGTACATGTATAATTACATATATATGTATGTATGTATGTATGCTCCAAAAGTAATGCCTCATATTCTATTATGTTGTCCCACAGTATCAGGCATGGATGTTGGTGGTATGGCAGTAGAGTTTGAAATTTTCCGTTAGTGTTCTGTTACATTTTGTTGCCATGTGACAAATCTCAGCAGAGGGACAAAATGTCATCTGACATAAAAGTACATACAAAGCAAAGGTGTGGAACTGAATTCCTCTTCGTGGAAAAAAAACGCCACCCAGTGATATTCATCAACACTTGCTGAACATTGATGGAGATCAAACAGTGGGTGTGAGTACAGTGAGGCAGTGGGTGGTGCACTTCAGCAGTCATGACTGTGACACTGGATCACCTCTGCTGGTGAGAATTTTTATGAGCACAGAGTGCATTTTCTTTTTCTTTGCTGGTGGAAATGCATACCTAATGGTGGTAAATACTTCGGAAAATAGCATTTACAGATAAGAATTTGTTCTATCAAATACTGTTATTTTGCAATTTGTTTCTGCAGTAGTTTCCATGGAAATAAATTAGAGGCATTACTTTCACAGTGACCTACGTGTGTATATATGTGTGTGTATAAAGAAGCCCAGGAAAAGAATGGGCATGCACAGGGTTCTGTTTATGTAAACCTTTGCTTTTCTTGTTCTCTATTTTTTTTTAGGAGCCGCCCCCCCCCCCCCCCCCCCCCCCCCCCAGCATGGAGGGGGAAAATAACAGAGAAACCTTTGGTTTGGATGGAGATACCAATTCACATTGTTTGAACTAAGAGAATAACTTTTAACAACATTAGCTGAAGAATATGATATATTATATCTGGGTTAGAAAAAAAATTATACTTCTTGAAGTTTGAACACAAATGTCCACAGAAGTGAGATAGATCCAAATAAATATAAATATTTATATTGGGGTCCATCACTTTATCACTGTATACTGTAGAGTATATGTTTATGTTTTATGCTTATGTTTTATGATTTAAAATCTTCATAGAAACTTGAAAAAAATACATTCCAATACGCACCTTTTGAATCTTTCCAGTTTTTTATATACTGAGTTTTCTCACATTAGCACTTAATACAACTCACAACATCGCATTTATTCTTTCGCTTGTTCATCTGGAACAGTGCCACTATTGCTTCAAGCTCTTTACAAGAAATATTAAAGGGACAGAAGAGCAAAGACAATAACAGAACTCCACAGCTTCAGGGTTCTACTCAATTCTCTTCAAGCAGGCAGAGCTGCCATTGAAATCAGTGATAGTTTTGCTTGAATTAGAAGGGTCAAATAGAGATTTCAGTATTTCTAGTGTGTAACTTAAAAATTTGTTCTAGATGGCAAAAAAAGGTCTGCCACTAGGAACAAAGGATAAACAAACAGTTTCTCTGCGTTAAAAATACTCTTCACAGCTTTTTTCTCTGGAACTTAACTGAAATTATTTTTTTTTCTCTCTTATTGTTCTTTATATATGCAAGAATCTCCCATGGTTCACCATGTATTACAACGCAGCCAAAAGCCCTTTCTCTTATCTCCTTACCCGTGCCGTGCCCACTCTCACACAGGATCTCTAAGCAACAGTTTCACCTATGCAACAATACTAACACGGCCAAAAATGGGCAGCAGATGAAAACCAGTTCCTTTAAACATTACCTAACAAAAAATTCTAATGTAACCAAAATACACCCATAATGTATCCTATAAAAATTATGCAAGAGAGTTTTTAAATTGTTCTTAAAAAATCAATCAATAAATAAATAGATGTAGACATAACAATATCTAAAAATATATTTTTCCATAGCAGTCTAGTTTGAGTTATTGAGTCATGATATTTGAGCCATTTCTTCAGAAAATTCCAAAAAAATGCTGCGAGAATAAAATGCCATAGCTACAGCTAGAGTGAAAATAGGTACTGATCTATATATAAAAAAATCTAGTATCCTGATATATATTCGGGTTCATCAGATTTTGATGAAAAATACAGTAGCCGTGCAATTAAATACAATTTCACAAAAAGTTGTCTTTAAATAAATGAAAAGCCTCAAGTGTGAATTTCCACACTGCAAAATATATTGCCTTTATTTCCTGATATGAAGAGTCACTTGACCCTCTTTGGTGCAATAGAATTGTAAATTATGCAGTTCTCAGTCAGCTGCATAATGCATGGGCCTTCCTCACCTAGTTGTACCAATTCAATTTAGGTCATTAAAAGTTCCAAAAGGCAGCTTTCTACCTCTGGCTGAAGGAATGATGTCTAAAAAGCCATGCTTTTCTAGCAATACAAACCAGCAGTCACCTGCTGAGATAGCTGGTTTGGCTTTTAAAGGCTTGTTCAGCACAAGAAGAAAAGGAGAGCTGACACTAAATGTAATTGTCAGAAATTTGAGCACTGTGCTCCTAAACATCTAAGAAAGCCAACTGGAAATGGGAAGAAAAGAAAATATAGCAGGGAAAAAAAAAAAGATCTGTTCAGATTTTTAAAAGACTTCCAAAGCTCAAAGTAATGAGGTAATACTTCCAAAGTAAAACGTATGTCCTGAGGTTAACACAGCATGGAATTGATCTCAGTGCATTAAAATTATGGGAATTTTCTCTGCTGACCTCAGTCTTCATCAGACATAGTCTCCAGCAAGCACAGAACTAGAGCAAAAGTAATGAGTAAACATAAATGTTCATAATTTATACATAATTATATGAGATTTCTGAGTTTTTCTTCCCATTCGCTTGTAGTTTCACAAGTAATATGCATGCTTGTGGAACCAGTGTATGCTGGCAAAATTTGATTTAACAGTATGTAGAGACAAAACTTATCTTACTAGGGAACCTAAACACAGTATGCTAGCATTATGATTGAAAGTACAAGTACATGAGAATATGTCATGGTTTTGTGATTTTTGGTTTTCGGTATTCCACATCCTAACATCATATGGGGCACTGGGAGTTTAACTGTTAATGCTCAAGTTCTGGGTACCTGCCCTGAAGAGAAGAATTCCCCAGGGGACTTTGCGGTCACGGAGAGGAGATAGAACTGCTGGCAAGGTCACCTGATGCGCTCTTTTTTTGTCTGCTTTTTTTTGTCGGCTCTCCTCCAGTCTCCCTGCTGCTCAACTGGACTGCACATCTCACCTCGGCATTGTGGTGAGGCCTATCCATCTTTTGGACATTCTCTCTCTCATTACATTTGATTTATTAGCTTCAATTCTAATTATATTGTATTATAGTGTTATCTTGCATTCTGATACTATATTTAGTAAATTAGTTTGTTTCTCCTCAGATTGCTGTTGCCCAATCATTTTGGGGGTCCCCTGTTCCCTTTTTCTGGAGGCACGGATTTTGCAAAATCTCACTGCCACGCCAGTCATGGAACTGGGCTGAATCAGCCCGTAAACCATTGACAGAATGCCCATTAGGACTGGATATTAATTCAAGCTAGAAATAATTTTCCTAGACAAGTTAAAATATTAGTTAATGTTAACTGCTTATTTGGCGATGTTGTATATTGTTGCATATTGTTGTATATCTGGGAGGAAAAGGATAAAGAAAGATAAGGCAATCATTGAGACAGGATTAAAAAAAAAAAAAAAAGATATCCAATATAGTACATAGTATACAGTATACAGTATACAGTATATAGTATATAGTATATAATATAATCAAAGAGTAGCCATTCTATTTACAGTCTGTGGCAAGCTTAAGTCTGAAGTTACAGCTGAAGAAGGCAATTTATCAAAGACAAAGAAGTGAGGATATAATTTCTATGGGCAAGAGAAAGTTGAAGATACTCATAATTTTCCAGCCCTCCACACCTCTACAGTCTATATGTTTCAAAATATGCCCTGAGAAAATGGTACTTAACATTTGCTGCAGTCAAAATTATTGTTTTGCAAAATGGGCTGAAGTTTATTTACTGAATAACAGTAACATAGATAGCAGAAGTTTAGTGGATGAATTCTTCGCCTGTTATGGGTTGTGTATTAACCAAGGAGATATTTGGAGTCAAAGTAGTTAAGGATTTTCTTGGGTACTGAAGTACAAGAAAACTGCACTACCCAGAACACCTACAGTTCAAAAAGGAGGTAAAAATACTTAGCTAGACTACAGCTTCAAAGACAGTACCTTGGAGGACAGTATCTAAACCACTGAATCCAGTACATATCACCTCTCCTATTGATTTACAGAACACAAATAAACAATGTTGTTCACCCACTTTGGAGTATGAGCTATTTTATTAGATCTAGGCAAAGAATTGTGTAGGCAAAGAGGCTGAAGGAGCTGGGAATGTTCAGTTTGGAGAAGAGGAGGCTCAGGGAAGACCTCATTGCTCTCTATAACTTCCTGAAGGCAGGTTGTAGTGAGCTGGGGGTCGGCCTCTTCTCTCGTGTCATTTGTGATAGGACCAGAGGGAATGGCTTCAAGCTACGGCAGGGGAGATTCAGGCTGGACATGAGGAAGTATTACTTTTCAGAAAGGGTGGTCAGGCACTGGAACGGACTGCCCAGGGAGGTGGTGGAGTCACCGACCCTGGGGGTGTTCAAGGAAGGACTGGATGTTGTGTTGAGGGACATGGTTTAGTAGGAGCTATTGGGAATAGGTGAACGGTTGGACTGGGTGATCTTTTAGGTCTTTTCCAACCTTGGTGATTCTATGATTCTATGAATTAAATGTCTTTCAGATTGTATAAGAATGCTTAAAAAAAATTTAAAAATCATACAAAAACAAAAAACTCAATATATCCTTAAAAAAAAAAAAAAAAAAAAATTGTAAAAAACAAAAATAAAAAACTACAGAACAGGAGAGCAACCTGATTCCTGACTTAAGAAGAAAAACAAAATCCTTTCTGAAGTAAACTGCTAAAATTATTTGGAACCCTGCTGAGTGGAATAATTTGTGACTATGTTACAGCTGGATTAATTACCAATAGCAAGAGTTAATTATGAAAGCAGTCTAATAAAGTATGAGGTGGACGAAGCACCAACTTCTGAATTTGAGTTTCGATGATCTGAAAGGTAATATATTTCCTGTTCTGACTACAACAAATGAGATCTGTCACATATAGACCTCTCAGGAAATGATATTTTCTAGAAGCTTATTAAAAGCTTCTCATCTTATTGTTTTAAAATAAATTTGTATTAGGAAAACATTGATACTGTTTTTCAGTACACTAATGTTGATAGAAAAACTGGCAGAAAAGATTCTATAATGACTAAGTCAAACATTTCTCTTTCTCCCTCCTAAGTTATTGGTAACTATATCATTTCAAACACAATAATGGACAAACCTGTTATAATGTGTAACTGTCTACTGACATATCATTGGAATTTTTGGCATTAACTAGTTAGTTCTAACTGTAGGCAATTGAAAGTATTGCAACTTTTTGTTCGACTTGCTAGAAATAAGTAAGTGTGATAACTTGTGGAATATGTAAGCTATGTGGAAACTATAGACAATTCTCTGTCAATTTTAAGGATACCACTTTACATTGCATAAGGTTAAATCATACTGGAGCAAGATAGATTTTTCCACAAACTTGTTGTAAACATGTCATACATCATGGCTGAATGTAACGGCGGTATTAAAAAATACAAAAACAAACAAACAACAACAACAAAAAAAAACAAAACCAGAAACCGAAGAGAATAAATCGTGAGTGTGGCTCTGAAAAACAGAAAGAGTGATAGAGTTCCTTGATACATCTGCTGGAAAAGTAAGAAGAAAATCATTATGTAGGAAACTGTTTGCTCTTTGTTCATGCTGTGTTCAAGGAAAAAAAGTTTTTGGTGCTATCTTGTTCTTTCACAACGGCAGTGATAGAAAGAAATCCACAATTCAGTTTCCCCAGCTAACAATAAACTTGCAGTGATATGAAGCTGGCTGATCAATGGAGACATGTTGAACAATTATTTTGTTTTAATTATCTTGGAGAACAAAACTTTTGAACTTTAACTTCCTAGAGCCTGAAGCAGGCACACATATTTACACATGTAATTTATAAACATAAAACTTAGTGATGGCTGAATGAATTGAAGCTCAGCAGGAATTGTAAGTCAACAGCATCACTTTCATAAAACAGAAAGCTAGATTAATTTGCAGACTAGATATGAAAATATAAATCATAACAACTATTTAATTTGACACTTGTCAATTTTCTAGCCATAGAATATTTTAAAATCACAACTTAGTAAGACGTATTAATTATTCCAAACTATTTATGAAATTGTATATTATATAAAATAAAGAATTAGAAGTCAGATTTCTGGTTCATGGCTGCTCTATTCATCTGAAATCTCATCAAGAGAGCTCTTAGCTTGCTTATTCAAAGAGAAGTTAATGGAGAAACCAGCATCTGTGAGCCAGCAGAATCCCTTTTTCACCTTTCTAGAATGATCAACTGTTCTGAATAATGTAATTATTTGTGGACTAAGATTGTTTGCCTGCTGATACCAATAACTAAGCAGGAACAGAAAAAATATACACTAAACAGCCAAGGGTTTGGAAACTGTTATGATTTCTGAGTGCATACAGGTAATCCAGTGAAACAGATTTAATGTTTTATATTTAAATTATCCTACAGAAAATAATGTAATTGAAAATAATATTAGGACTATGACAGCTGTGGAGATAACAGAGTCAGAAGCCTGATCTGTGTAATTTACTTGCATTTATAAAGCTCTCAGTCTGCTCTTTGCTTATAATTGGTCACTCAGATTTGCTATCTAGGACACTTTCCCTGTGCTTCCTGTCAAAATATCTACTGATAAGTCAAGCTCTTAGCAGCTAAATACTGCAACAACCAGGCTTACATTTTGTGTTTTACGCTAATGCATTGCAGGCTCCTCTGCTCACAGAAATTTTTAACCATTGAGGAAATCCAAACTCAAAATTAGGGGAAGTAATTTGTAATCATGGATAAAAACGTGCATAAATTTAACTTTGTGCAAATTAACCGGAAATATGAAGCAATAGAACACTCCGCCATCATAATATACAGTTTGAATCAGGATTCTCCATTAAGGTACTCCACTGGAAAGTTCGGCGAAAAACGATGATATTTCAAGGTATTGTCAGCAGTGAAGTTTAGGACCATGCATAACAACACAAGAATATGCAACAGAGTTCCACTATTTCCACGTAAAACATCTAAAGAAAGCAAAAGATGGTGCTACAGACTCCCCTCTCTCTAATCAGTCCTTCCTTCTCCCTATATAACTACAGTATGATAACAGAAACAAGTTCAGCTTTCATGAGCAATCATGAAATCTTTCACAAAGATCAGATAGATTTCTAACTGTAAAGATTTTACCAATTTCAGTGTGTGAACAAAAATGTTTCCCCCATATCTGTTTCTACATAATCTAGTGTGAATGCCTTTTCTTACCAGTAATCTGAACTTAAGTATTGCGTTCTCTCAACACCTGGATAAAGGTAAATTACCCTACAGAAGAAAGAGAGAATAAATACTACATGGATGACTAGAAACAAAAGATCTCTCTTTGTTACCTTGCTTTGGTAATTCTTTTAGGTTGTACTTAATGCTCCTAGTTTAAGAATAATCTTAGAGAATAACCTCCTGGGTTTTGTTTCTAAAGAAAAGCTGAGTTACTTTGTCACGCTTTCTTCTCAAATGCAGATTTCATGTCCTTCAAAGTGATACAGCACAAAAGACATAAAAGACTACTGAACAATGACATACATCTTTTAGTTTCATAATTCTAATTTCTGTACAAGATCACTGTTCTTCCCAGACATTGGTGCAAATATAAATCAGCTCTCAGGCTACATTAAAGTTTTAAGTGTTTACGTATTTAATTGGTAAGAGAGAAAGCAGTTTATAGAGAGACTGCATGCACAGATTAAGGTAGTTGTAGATAATACAGCAAACGTTTCCTTTTTTGATAAAAAGGTCATTTTCATTAAACTTTGCTTAATTTACAATTTTCAAAGAATTTTAGAAAGGAATAGGCTAACATTTCAGTTTACAGATATTGTAGGTTACTAAGCACAAATGACCAAAAAAAAATATGAACAGATGTTCTTGTTGGCTCTTGACTTTATTTTTATTAATGCACATAGGCACATTTGAGTCATTCTAGATATATTTTGTGATAGAACATGGACTGGATTTTGTCAGAATAGCGAATTTGAAAACACCTTTAATAGAAAACTCTTTCACATACTATAACCATGCCTTATGGCCCCATTTTGTTCACCAGCTGTACAACTTTGAGCCTGATGCTCCTTACAGTTCCTTAAAGAAACTTCTGAGCTTAAGTCATATAACTTTAAGTGGTTACTATGTTGTCACATCTGTTCAATGAGAAAACAAACACACGTACATTCAGTTAATTGCATTTCACTCTGAAAATAATTTTCCCCAACTCCTACTCTGCCCTTTGCCTAAGTTAGATCCTCCTGTCTTTTGTGATTCTTACATTTTCAAACTAAAATGCATATCCATTTTTAAATCACAGTGTTAACTCTTAGAGGTTTACCAACATTAAATTAGAAATGCACAGCATAATAATGCATCAAATTGAAACACGCAAAGAAAAGGGGATGGTTCTGAATTAAAATATATTTTTCAGAATTAGAATCTCCAACAGCCTTTAAGAAGAAACACTTCTCATCAGTGCATATTTTTTCTTTAAAAAACAAACCAAACCACCAAAGCAAAGGTTTGTTACTCAGTGCTAGTCTCATGCATATTTTTGAATTAATCTGCCTTTGGATTCAAACAAATAAAAAGCACATACAAAACAGACATAGTAAGAGAGCCGTGCAAGCAGTTTTTTCTTCAGTCCTGATTAAAAATATATGCAATATTAGGAACCCTCAGATATTACCAGCCTTACAGCCCGGAATCAAATGAGCTTCCACTAATCTTTAATGAAGTATCCTTTTTCGCAATGCCAAGTCCCCCATGATTTAAGGAGCTTCTGAAACACATGCTGCTAGTCCAAAAGGCATCACAGGCACAAAGCTGAAAACAAGGACCTTAAGTCCCCCCTTGAGAGTCTCAGCATTATTGACTGTATTAAATAGATCAAGAAGCTTCTCTTGTATCCATGAATTTCCCTGGTGGTTTTATGCTGTCTTAAGCTAGAGCTTTCTAACTGATTCATTTCCACTTAACAATTACAAAAATTTGATAAAAAAAAAGCAAAAACTATCTTTGAAAAATTGTTCGGAGGAAAAAAAAGCATTCTACTCCTTATAGCATGTTGGAATGGATCTAGACTATGTTAAATGGCAGTTAAATATCGGGATCAGTTTCTATTAAAAACATCAACACAACAACTGAAAGCATTAAACATGTACCCATCAAGGTTTCAGTATTTATAATCTTTAGCCCTATTTTAAAAGTACCAGGAAATCCTTATCACCAAGTATGAGTGTTTCTGGAATAATTCAGGACTGCTAGCTTGGAAGGAATACATAATTTTAGTTAGTGCATTTTGCAGAGTTTACTAAAAAATATTTTGCTTTGGTTTTCAGAATAAGCAGCAATTTCTTCAATCACATTATATATATATTATATGTGGACTAGACAATAACAGAAGATCTCTTCTGCCTTTAAAATCTGCCTTAAGAAATATGCAATGTAAGTTCCCATGGAATGTCATGAAGGCTACCTGAGCAGTAAACATTTATTACCCTTAGCATATTCTTTATTTTGTTTTATTAACCATGTCTATTAACAGTACTGTAGCCTAAGATTTTCGTGGAAGTCAAAAGAAAATCTCTAGAGCCACAGGTGATTGTAGGAGTTAAGGTTTTTCTAACAAGTTCAGGCATGTTAAGGAGCATTTAAAGCAAAATTAAAATGTCATTAAGCAGTCATCCATTCAAATGCAGTATCATAGGTAAATAAGTCTGTTCTCTAACAAAGTGAAGCTAGAAGGATATTTCAGGTTGTTTTTACAACCAAAACTGTATTGCTTCTAACTTTCTATTATGTTGTAGTATTTCAACTTTTTTTTTTTTTTAAATTTAAAGACTTGTTATTTTTCATGATGGCAGATTACTACAGCTGCTGAAAAATTGCTCCATCCAGTACAAAGAACAGAGATACTTCATTGCGTGTTGTAGGGTCCTCACTCTGAAATCTAGATCAGATATCTGACCACAGTTGGCCATGCCTATCATGTTTCTTCTGCCCGAGATTCTTTGAATCCTTCCCCAGTAGATGGTCTGGACATAGGTAGTGTAGTACTGGGGTGCAGTTAGATCCCACTTACTGTGTTTAATAGATCAGATTACACATTACTGTCCCGAGAGAAAAAAAGTATATATCTAAGAAAAGCATATTTCAGAATTCCTAGTTGAAAGTAGAAGCTTACGATGTATCTGGAAATCAGCTTACAGACGGCTGTGTCAAGCAGGAACATTCTGAGGATGTAGTTATATTGCAGCTATCTAACCCTCATTACTAAGGTAAAAATAAGAGTGGCAAAATTCTTATCTAGAAGAAAAATGATGACTTGGAATTCTTCAAGAACAGCAAACAGCAGTTTTGGCAATAGCCATTTCCCAGATCTGTGGATCTAACAAGAACCCCAAGCCTTGACCAAAAGTGATAGAAATAAACTATGGAATAGAAATATTGATATCGTTTTGTGCAGCATTTTATCTTATCCTAGAAGACTTAGGATGTAGTATCCTTTAATAGTTATTTGAAGTCATCAGATTTTTGGCTGCAAATAAAGATTCTTGTTTGTGCCTTCATTACAAGTAACTAAAATGACTAATACTAGAGGCATATTGTTATGATGTTAAAGCACCAGCAAAGAAACTAAGCATTCCCAGCAGCCCAATATTTTTCATACAAGAATTATACTGTATCCTACAAAAATCATTTTTTTTTTAATGCATAATATTTCTGAAATTTGGGAAAAAAAGTCAGTGTGATAAAATATGACTTAGTTTTCTTTCAGATTAAAGTTTGAAGGTAGTCTAACTTACTTGATTGTACATATTCCTTTAGGATTCTATAGAAATAATATTAAATAATAAATAACTAAACTAAATAATATATTGCTCTTGTGCCCAGGAATCAGGATCAATTTAATCATCAGAAATAATTCATAGTTTTTTTCAATTCCAAAGTTGTCATTGTAATGTTCCAATATTTTTTCTTTCCAGTTTATTTGGGGGTGAGGAGGGAGGAATTTCTATTACAGAGGACTCCATTGTCTTGCTTGATCCAAGATATTCCTAAATTATAAAATGACATATTGTGTCAGACTTTTTCAACAAAACACAGGCATTGTTAAAAGGGAAGAGAAAAATAAAGAACAAAAATATGTGGATGTAGCACAAACAGGTACAGCCTGGCACAACTTAATTGACTTCTTTCTCTATCTGTCTGAAGTATTGAATACTTCACAAACGACGTCAGCATGCTGTTTTTATCTTTATTGGTAAAAGAATGTAGGCAGTCTGTATCAAAGCAGTGATCCATATATGTGATCCATACCAGTGATCTATATATTATACATGCATTTGTTTTATGTAGCAGTAGTTCATACATGTGACTGCATAAAGGTCTGCACAGTTACATAGAATCATAGAATCATAGAATCACCAAGGTTGGAAAAGACCTAAAAGATCACCCAGTCCAACCGTTCACCTATTCCCAATAGCTCCTACTAAACCATGTCCCTCAACACAACATCCAGTCTTTCCTTGAACACCCCCAGGGTCGGTGACTCCACCACCTCCCTGGGCAGTCCGTTCCAGTGCCTGACCACCCTTTCTGAAAAGTAATACTTCCTCATGTCCAGCCTGAATCTCCCCTGCCGTAGCTTGAAGCCATTCCCCCTGGTCCTATCACTAATGACACGAGAGAAGAGGCTGACCCCCAGCTCACTACAACCTCCCTTCAGGAAGTTATAGAGAGCAATGAGGTCTCCCCTGAGCCTCCTCTTCTCCAGGCTGAACATTCCCAGCTCCTTCAGCCTCTCCTCATATGGCCTGTGTTCCAGACCCCTCACCAGCTTTGTTGCCCTCCTCTGAACACGTTCCAGGGCCTCAGTATCTTTCTTGCAGTGAGGGGCCCAAAACTGGACACAGTACTCGAGGTGCGGCCTCACCAGTGCTGAATACAGGGGAACAATCACCTCTCTGCTCCTGCTTGCAACACCGTTTCTGATGCAAGCCAGGATGCCATTGGCCTTCTTGGCCACCTGGGCACACTGTCGGCTCATGTTCAGCCGAGCATCAATCAATACCCCCAGGTCCATTTCCTCTACGCAGTCCTCCAGCCACACCGCCCCAAGCCTGTAGCGTCGCCTGGGGTTGTTGTGGCCGAAGTGCAGGACCCGGCATTTGGCCTTGTTGAAACTCATCCCATTGGCTTCAGCCCAGCTCTCCAGCCTGTCCAGATCCCTCTGTAGGGCCTCGCTACCCCCAGGCAGATCCACACTTCCAGCCAATTTGGTGTCATCTGCGAATTTACTGAGGGTGCACTCGATGCCCTCATCGAGGTCATCAATAAAGATATTGAAGAGGACAGGCCCCAGCACCGACCCCTGGGGAACACCACTCACGACCGGTCGCCAGCTGGATTTGATTCCATTCACCACCACTCTCTGTGCCCGGCCCTCCAACCAGCTCCTTACCCAGCCAAGAGTGTACCCATCCAAGCCTCGGGCTGCCAGCTTCTGCAGGAGAATGTTGTGGGAAACAGTGTCAAAGGCTTTGCTGAAGTCTAGGTAGACCACATCAACAGCCTTTCCCTCATCCACCAGATGGGTCACTAGATCATAGAAGGAGATCAGGTTGGTCAAGCAGGACCTGCCCTTCATGAACCCATGCTGGCTAGGCCTGATCCCCCGGTCACCCTGCACATGCCGCATGATCTCCCTCAAGACAATCTGCTCCATAACCTTCCCTGGCACTGAGGTCAGGCTAACAGGCCTGTAGTTCCCCGGATCCTCCTTACGACCTTTCTTATAAATGGGAGTCACATTGGCAAGCCTCCAGTCTTCTGGGACCTCACCAGTCAACAAGGAGCGCTGACAGATGATGGAAAGCGGCTCGGCTATCACCTCCGCCAGTTCCCTCAGCACTCTTGGGTGGATCTCATCTGGCCCCATCGACTTGTGGCAGTCCAGTTGGAGCAGTAGGTCTCTGACTGTTTCCTCCAGAATCACAGGGGGGTTAGTGTGCTCCCCAGCCGAGATTACCAGGTCAGAGAGAGGAGTATCCTGAGGATAACTGGTCTGACTTTTAAAGACAGACGTAAAGAAGGCATTCAGAACCTCTGCCTTTTCCTTATCCTCAGTGGTCACATTCCCAGCCTCATCCAGCAAAGAGTGGATATTCTCCTTTGTTCTCCTCTTACTGTTAATGTATTTATAAAAGAGTTTTTTATTCCTTTTCACGCCAGTGGCTAGGTTAAATTCAAGCTGGGCTTTTGCCTTTCTGATTTCACCTCTACACATCCTAACAACTTCCTTGTATTCATTTTGAGTGGCCTGTCCCTCTTTCCACAGGCGGTAGATTCTCTTTTTCTCCCGGCGCCTCAGGAATAGCTCCCTATTCATCCACGCCGGTCTTCTTCCCCGCCGGCTCATTTTGCAGCTCAGGGGGACTGCCTGCTCCTGCGCCCTTAAGACTTCCTTCTTGAAGAGCAACCAGCTCTCTTGGACCCCTTTACTCACTAAGACTGAATGCCAGGGGACTCCCCCTATTAGTCCCTTGAACAATTCAAAGTCTGCCCTCCTGAAGTCCAAGGTAGCAATTTTACTATTCCCCCTCCAAGCTCCACCATGAATCACAAAGTCTATCATTTCATGATCACTCTGCCCAAGACAGCCTCCAACCTCCACATCTCCCACCAAACCTTCCCTGTTTGTGAACAGCAGGTCTAGTGGGGCAGTTCCTCTCGTGGGCTCTCTGACCAGCTGTATCAGGAAGTTGTCCTCTACGCATTCCAGAAACCTCCTAGACTGCTTCCTCTGTGCTGTGCTGTACTCCCAGCATATGTCAGGGAAGTTAAAGTCCCCCATGAGGACAAGGGCAGGCGACTGTGCAGCTTGTGCCAGCTGCTTATAGAATACCTCATCTGTCTCTTCATCCTGATTTGGAGGTCTATAACAGACTCCCACCAGGGTGCCTGTCTTGTCAGCCCTTCCTCTGATCTTTACCCATAGGGATTCAACGTTATCGTCCCCAGTCATAACCTCAGTAGCATAAAAACATTCCCTAACATAGAGAGCCACACCGCCACCCCGCCTTCCTTGCCTATCTTTCCTGAAGAGTTTGTAGCCATCTATTGCAGCACTCCAATCGTGGGAGCAATCCCACCACGTTTCCGTTATGGCAACTAGGTCATAGTTTGCCTGCTGCACAATGGCTTCCAACTCTTCTTGTTTGTTGCCCATGCTGCGTGCATTAGTGTAGACGCACCTCAGCTGAGCCCCTTGCCTCTCACCTAATCCCAATACCACTTCCCCAGGTCCCCAGGCTGCTCTCTAGCAGGCCTGGCTTTATCCCCCTCCCCCTTCCTATCTAGTTTAAAGCCCTCTCTACAAGTCCCGCCAGCTCCTGGGCAAGAATCCATCTCCCTTTTGGAGACAGACAATTCCCATCAGCAGACCTCAGGCCAGATGCCGAGTAGACCACCCCATGATCAAAGAACCCAAAATTTTTGCGCTTGCACCAGCCTCTCAGCCACGCATTTACAAGATGGCTTTTCCTGGTCGTCTCAGCGCTCGTCCCTGCCACCAAGGGAATACTGGCAAACACTACTTGTATACCTGCTCCATCAACTAACTTCCCCAGTCTCCTAAAATCATTTTTTATAATCCTCAGGCTTCTAACAGGGATCTCATCACTGCTGGCCTGAACTATCAATAGAGGGTAATAATCAGAGGGGCGGATAAGGCTAGGGAGTTTTCTAGAAATATCCCTGACCCGGGCCGCAGGAAGGCAGCACACCTCCCTACGGGTAGGGTCAGGCCGACATATCGGACCCTCTGTTCCTCTCAGAAGAGAGTCACCTACAACTACCACTCTCCTTTCTTTCTTGGAGGAGGCAGTCTTTAAACGCGGAGTCTTTAAACATGGCAGTGGGGTGACAAAAATCAGTGGATTGAGTGTTCAGCAGAAGTCTGAAGAAGAGAACCCTGTGGTTACAAGTTCATCAAATCATTTTTCTCATCATGCCTGACCCTGTCTCATACTCACCTGCGCAGTTAAGATGCAATTTCTTCTATTCATAGCACTTAGAGATGAACATTGCTATTTTGTCAGAAGTAACTATTTCTATAGACTAAAAATATATGAAGCTCAAATCAAACAAAACAAAAAAAGCGAGAAAACAAAAAAATAAAAAACCCTGTGCACACACAGTTGTCCCTATGGTAACAATAGAAATTATACGTATACATCAAAGGAATGACTAAGCTAAGGAAACAAAAGCTTCCATTTTCCTCTCAATAATTTCCACTTACATTAATGGAAATCTACATGAGGCCTTAAGAGATAAAATGCATTGTTTAAAACAGAAAATATGTTAATTATAACTGTGATATTTGAAAAATAATTGTGCCATGTGATTTTCTTCTCTGAACATGTTCCCCCATGCATTCTGCAAGCAACAAGTGCTTTATTAAAGGAAAAAGAAAAGTTAAAAACAAGTCACACAGTTAAAGCAATAAAAAGCTATTTAAGCACTTAATTCTCGCTGTTTTGACAAGTGTTAAGTGCTTAAACACTTGCGTGCATCTGAGTTTCAGTAGTTGCTGAGCACTCCTCATGCTCAAAAAGTACCTCAGAATTTTGCCTAATTAATCCTCAAAATACATGTATAAGTATAACTTAATAGACTGGATAACTGTAACATAAATAAATGACTTGCATTATACAGTCACATAGCAAGTACAGAATTGGGACTAAACACCAGTTTGCACTTCACCATGCACATATTTTTATACACCATTGTATAAAATTACAACTCTGTTGTAATTTTGAGATAAAGTAAAACTACTGATAAAGGACATGATGACATCTTCCCTGCTTCGAGCAACGTGTAAGTACAGCAGATTGAAATGTTAAGGAATTTCATAATGTGTCTAATGACACAAGTAAAAAGACATAGTGTTTCATTCACAACTGTTTTTCCTTGAATTTGGGTTTGATTTTGGTTTTGAGGAGCACAGCTTTAAAAGTCTCCCTCTGAGTTTTTGTTTTGTGTTTGTGCACATTACAGTAATTACAGTCCATTCTTGTTTTTTGAGACTTTATATTTCACGTTCTTTAGTGCAATTCTATTAGCAGTTCTTAGCAGCAAGTGGTGAGTTTTCTCAGTGAGTAAGTTAATAAGCTGATAGAGATGATTACTCCTGAAGAGAAGAAGGAAAGAGAGAAGTGATTCTCGGAGTGCAGTTCTGTTTCTAAACAAGAGAATTGGTGATCAGTAGAGCTCATCAAAAGAAATGTCGTTATGAAGCAAATAGTTTTGATCATGTTTCTGAAGAGTTTGCTCTAAAATTTATAGCAGCAACAAAGAGAATGTCATAAAACAGAAGAACAAGTTAACTGGAGCAAAAAGAGAACAAAAATATTTCTTAAACAACAACTGATACAAAACTGAAGTGGTTTGTAGCACTTCAGTAATCTGCAGAAACAGCTCAGCTAGTAGATTGCCTAGCACACACAGATTATAAGGGTGACTACAACCCTAAGAACACAGGTTGGCATAGATTGCAAAACCGGACTAAAAAGTAAATAAACCAATTCATACTCACTTCCTCAGTGCCATGAGCAGACTGATAAAGGTCCCCAAGATATGTAGGTTCAGCTCAGCACAGTTATGTCAGTGCTATACTGATCTTATTACTACAACTGTAGTAAGGGCATGCATGCTTCCTTGCTTTCTCGTAGTTAAATTACCACCATTAAGGCATACATAGAAAAGCATTAGATAACTGAGCCAAAAATGTGCAAAGAAAATAACTAAAAATCTTCTTTATATTTTCAGCTCCATCAAAATATTGGAAATTTAGAGTCATAGACTTTTGTTTAATTAACACAACCATAACAGCAGTGCTGATCAGAAAACAATGTGGGCTGATCATTGAGTGACACAGGTAAGCTGTCAGAGACCTTTGTCAAAGATAAAACAGTTACTCCAAACTGCACTTCAGAAAGAAATCTTGTTTTAAGTGGTATAATTAAGCACAGAATTCCAGATAGAATTTTTTCTATACTAAAATAAGGTACCTTTGCTTGTATCACATGCTAGTTTGTTATGAAATATTGTTGGTGTAGGGCTGTCCAACAACAGCAGGGATTCTGGTGGATGAAATGACTGTCAGGGAAAAGCATAAGAACAGGACAAAAAGTGCTTTCGGTTTTATATTCCACTATGTCACATCTCAGGCAAACTGTGTTATCTTTGAGTAGTAGCAGTGAGCACATTTAATAGGTTAGTAGTTTCTACACATGATCTTTAATGCTGTGGATGTCCTTTAAAGCACTTCATTGACATAAGGCATTCCTTTCTGAAACAGGTTAAAGTCCAGACACAAAGAGTTTTAGTACATACTTTAAAGGGGATTAATGGTAATTTAAGTAAAAACACTTCATACAATCTTAAGAAGGTTGTGCCTAACTCAGAATATTCTCAACTGTGATCAGAACAAGATGTATTGGCAAAGAAAGATGGTGCAAAGCATGTAATAAAGACATTTTCCCAGAGAATATACTCAATTCATAGCCCTCAGTCCAAACTATGATGTGGATGTGAAAATCATTGAAGTCCATAGCTACAAGTGCCATTACCTACTTAAATTTTGAACTTCAAAGTTATCTAAGCTCCTTAATTTAGTTTACATATGAAATGACTCTAATTTGGTGAAATGGACAAAGAACACTTTCCTCAATCTCATTTTAGTTCACATACAAGGTTGAGTAGCAACCAAACTGCCCCAATCTCAGCTGCGGGCATTTTGATAGATATTCTTATGTCACATAAAATATATTCCAGTAGATCAAATGAATACCTCAAAGAGGAAGATATCTCTTGATTTTGAAAGTACCTTGCCTCAAACATCATAAAGACTTTTGGAATGCAGAAGATATTTTGAATTATTTACTTTTTTTTTTTTTTTTAATTTTTTTATTTTATTTTGACATTTTAAGGGATCCAAGAAATGCATGTTTACATTTATTTATTTTTAATTGATAACTAAGTTAATCAAGCAAGTAAAATACTGTGTTAATGACATGTCATTACCAGGGATGCTTAAAGAACCAGAGGTTTTAAGATCTGTGATCATCAAGTGCCTGTGAGTTCTTAAAGTCCATCCCCTACAGTTTTACTGATCGACACCTTCTAATGGTGAAAGTACACAACAGTGAATGCCACCATAAAGTAACATGTTTGCCCATCCATTGTGTAATCTATTCAGGCTGCTCCTTTAATGTTATGCTTACTAGAAGAGAGAAGGACCTTGCAAGAGTTGTCAAATGTCAAATCAAAGTGGAACATTTTTAATAAGTAGTACTTCTAAAGTTTTATGATATATACAGAGCTGACAAACGAGCTGAAAAGCTTGATCTTCTGTCATAAGCTTCTGTAAAAAATTTACTAATTTAGAGACCACTTACTCTTTTGACAAGATTTAAGGCTATACTTACATCAAAATTCAAGATTTTGATGCAATTTTTCATCTTTTATTCTAAAAAAGGGCAATATACTGTGCTTTGTACAAGCTGCATATTGTAAATCACCATCTATCTTATCACACAAAGAAGAATAATTAGCTCAAAGGAACAAAAAATGATTGTAGAAGGTGATTTCTCAGACAGTTGTATTTCAGCCCTTTTACTGCAAAAGCTAGGATTTCTTCAATTGGAAATAAATAGGGGAAATACGTGGTCATATCACCTCTTTTCACATATACTGCAGTTCAGAAGTATCCTAGTGTCAGATAGTGTTGTGGAGTAAGGGGCTAAAGCAGTTTAATTCAATGCCATTTATTTATAATGTAAACCTGAAACTCCATCCACTGAGCCATAAACTTGTATTTTTCTGGATATACAGTCTATTTCCCTAGATCACTGAAGCTATTAAAATCTGAAGACTAGGTTATTGATATGGAAACCTGTTTCTGAGTCCTTTTGATCTATCTATCTCTCATGCATGAATAGTTTGCAGGTCTTCAATGTTTGTTTCTTTTTTAGGCATCATAGTTTACTTAAGCCACATAGTCAATACTGATCTTATTGATGATGCAATAGAAAATAAAGCTTTAATAGCCAAATGGGTGAGAAATTCTCATATGGTGTAAACTGATCTATCTTCAAAATCAGGATATTCTCAGTGACCGTGCATGTTTTAAGAGAAAGGTCAGATATATTTTTGCAAGGAAAAGTTTCACCTAGAATCATAATCTATAGCAGAAGCTGGCATGTAAATCTTGACACTGAATTAAACGTTTGTACTAGGTAGTACCTAGAAACTATGAATAAGGCCAATAGAAATTTGTTCCTGCAATTTGTCAATAACTTAAGCTATACAATACATATATTGTATGTATACATTATCTCTCCCTTCAAAACAGAGGATTAGAGAGCATTATTCAGGCACCACAGAGAAGTGGAGATGGTTTCAGATCTCTGTTTTTTGATGAGCCTAATATAACTGCCCACTGGGTGGTAAACTGTATTTAAAATAAATCACATCTTGCTATGGTTAACTAGAAGAGTGCTTCTACTCACCAGAGCCTTAGCAATTACTACTTTTATAATTTTATTTCTCATGGTAAAGAAAACTTCTCTATCAAGTGAAAAAAATTTGACCAAGGCTGGGTATACTTATTCAAAATTACCTTTCTGAAATAGAAGCTGAACCACTGTATCTAATAGGTGAAGACTTTACTGAGGTGAATTTAGTTCACAGGGATACCATACATATCAGCAACATGACATTTCAAAGAGTGGAAGTGTAAGATATGCATTTATGCAGTGAGAACAAAATATTTTTACTAATCCTAGTATAAAGACTTCCCACAATCTTAAGCATATTACATACAACTAAGCTGTTTCGGTGATTCTTCTAGATATTATTCATTCAAAATTGTTCAAAAGAATCCTACATTAAAAAAAAGTTGGAAATTCGGTTTTGACAAAGCTGGAGAATATGCTGAAAATTGAGCCAAAACTATCAACTATATCTACCTCAGATGATTTAGGTGATGGATAGTCCTCAGATTCAGCTGACTCTATATTAGTTCTCTGCAAAGAGCAAGTATAGCTAAGAACAGCAGGAAGATACATAAAGCATATATTTTTTCTCTTCCTTTTTCTCTCATTATAAACTGTTTCCTGGTTAAGCCATTGAACTTCTTGGACTAAATTAATTGTTGGTCTTGGGTCATTAAAATAAATGCAACTGAAAAAAAAAAAAGATAGAAATAATTAATAATTTTAAATAATTTTTTGAAACTCTGGAAGCCTTTAGTGTTATGCCTAAGGCTGAATCAGAGTCAATTATTACAGGAGGGAACAGAGCTCCTATGTTTATCATCAGGAATCCTTGGCTTTTAAATAGCATTAATTAGAACTGCCTACTCCTCAAAAAAAATTGCTAATGGATTTTTATCTTCATCAGAACTTTCCACATATGTTTATGATTACAGTTTAGGGACATTGCCCAAAAGAAGGTAACATATACTGCTGGGTTATTTAAACCACTGAAAATTATGGACAACAGCATTAAAGAGGACATACAGTCTCTGTGGAACTGCATCTGTTTACATCAGATAAGACCTAGCCTAAGTGCAATGATTATGCCTGAGGTGATTACCAAATATCAATTATGAGTGCATATACAATTTATACAGCACATTTTTCATGCAAGAAGAATTTGAGATTAATATACTTTAAATATATTTTTATTTGTTAATGGTAACTACATTAATAGAGGAATTAACAAAAAGAAAAGGAAATGATTGTGCTAAGACAGCAAAGTGCAAATTTAACAGGAAAATAAAAGGACTAAAGATAACTTTTCTCAAATACTTCTAATAGCAATTTGTTCGATAATCCAGCTGTCTGATATGTATTGGGTGGGTATACCTGCCAAGTTTTGCAGCTTTCCTCTACTTCCCTCATATCTATTATAGCTTCATGTGCTCTATTATATACCATAAAAATCAGAAGTTACAGCCATGCCACCTATCTAATATATGGAAATCATGTCAGTAAGATACAGGCTGTGAGCCAGGCATGGAAATCAAGTCCTGCACTTCTCCATACAGAACAAGCAAAGTTTAAAGTTTTTCCATTGTTAGTCTTACAGTTCACTTGGTGTCTAAAGTTAAACATCACTCTCCAAAAGTGATAGTGTGAAACTCTATTTTTGTACTAGATTAGCACTTGTGTAAGTAAAAGAAAGTCTGACAACTTCCAGTCAATGCACCTGAGACACTAAATCCTGTACCTTGATAGAATTAATAAATCACCAGTACAGCAGGTATGTTAAAAAAGAGTAGTCATATCTACTTATTAAGTTACACCAGTCGGCTAATAATATATACAGGTAGCACTGGATGAAATAGGGAACAGACAAAAAAGATCAGGTATTCATACCTGTGACCTTCAGCTGAAGGATAGATTCCAATGTCGCCACTGTGAGAAAAGTAAACAGACTAACATGTTTGGGGGATTTGTTTCTTTTGTAAGTGTGCAGAGCCAAAAATCCAGGATTCCCATCCTTGGGGGCTTCAGAATTTTTAGAAAGATTTAATTTAATATTTTCTGCAAATACAGTAATACCTGGGGCAGACCTGCTCGGCAATCACATTTCTAAAACTTGAGAGGATTTTGTCTCTGTAATAAAGATCATAAGGTGTAATTTAAATTATAGAAGTATGAAATATTCAACATTAACTGTTCATTGAGACAAAAATAAATAAATAAATTAAAAAGTCATCCTGAGATACTTTTTTTGAGTCATTTCTACAGATGAGGGCAGTTGGGTAACATATTCTCCAAGAGTCAGAAAGTTAAAACCATTTTAGTTTCAACAGAAAATGTACCAGTACATGCATTCTTAATTTTATTTGTGAATGTAATAGCTCTGTAATCTTAAAATTTACAACAAAAATTTCAACTATTTAATAAAAACAACTCAATTGGAATTATAATTTTAAAGACTAAACACATCTGCATTCCATCACATTTCATTTTGTATAGAAAGAAAGACATTAATAAAGAAAAAACTAAACATGTAAAATCAGTGTCTAAATTTGAGGAACTACTGAGATCTCTCAGTACTCTGATACTTTATAAATCAAGTTACTCATAATGATTCAAGAGAAATTTCAAGGGCACAGTAAAGGAGAATTAAATTATCAAGTAATGCTCCTGCTTGTTCTTATATTTACATTTACCTGGATGAACGTAATGTATTTGGGGAGGAGGGAGAAGAAGGAGAGGGGGAAGAGAGCCATACATCATACTAATGTAAAGACCATGAAAGATTTGTCCTTCATGCTGTGACTGGACACTATCAAGGATTTTAAAACTTTTTTATCTGCATCTAAGCAAAGATGCGGGATTTAGTAAATTCAATTGTCTCTAGTTATAATATTTTTCCAATTTACATTTATGAGGAAAAGGAGGAAAGCAATTTATCTGTTAAAGGGAATAACCTCTAAACCTAACCTCCAGAATCTGATGTATTGGTTCTCTTATGTTTCCCCAGATGGCAAAGCAGTGAAACAGAAACAAGAACACCCAGAGGCAGTTACGGTGGCTTCTCTATGGAGAATTTCAAGAGTAAGCTTACACTGCCATTGTCCATAATATTACTTGGGTTCCTTTTGCATTACATTCTTAAAAATTCTCCTGTGAAATCCATGAGAAATTAGATTTAAAATAGACTGTAGTCATGACTGAAGAGCTGTCAGTGAAGCCCTTAGTCTTAGTTCAGTACAAGTAGAATGGGAACTCAGTTTCAGATTGAAATCTCAGTGATGTAGAACAGAACAGCACTCTGCAGAAACTGCTAGACAGTGAGATTATGACAAACCCATGATGTTTTTCTGTTGCAGAAAGGAGTTAAATTTAATTTAATTTCAAGAAAATTTCCTGTGTGCGAACTTAATCTTATTTTCACTGTGTTAAACCTATCATGGTATAGACCTAGACTAGAGTTTTTGTTCCTGAGAATATACCTTGTGTTCTTAAACATGTGAATAATATGCATTGTTTGTTCTCTTGAAATTCAAGACTTTTCTTCAATGTTTATGCACTCCGATTTTCCAAATAGCAAAAGGAACCAAAGTGAAAATAAGCTAGAGTTATAAATAAAAACCTTTGCAAAGACAGTAGAGTACACAGCTAGAGTTAATTTTGCCTCTACTCACTTTATTTCCCACTGTTTTTTCTAGTATTATTTCCTTCTCTGTCATTTCATGTCAACAGCTCTGTCCATTACAAAGGCAGGGGTTCTGTTTTATGCCTGCTGTGCCATAGAAATCTCAGCCACACAGATTGTCCCACAGAGACCCCTATGGGCTCCTAAAAAGGCTTTGCAATCCACATATGGTCCTTTAACTAGATCCTTTCTAGACCTTTCTAGATCTATAAACCTCACAGGTAACAGGAGAAAAAAACTTAATAACCATAGCATTGTTACAGATAATCAAAGAACATGGAGATTTTCTCTATATGCGTCCTGTTTACCTAAGGTCAACATGATCAGTGTGTCTGCTAACAATCCTGAAACTCCCTGGTTTTGTTTTGGTTTGTTATTTGTTCGTTTGTTTGTTTATTTGTTTTTCCATCTAACAAGGCAAAGAGGATAATAGCAAAATTGAAAACATTTGGACATTACGCACTTGATCATTCCCTTTTCTGGCAAGAACTGTTATACAGCTTTAAGCAAACCTTTTAAAATGTAGGAAAATGACCAAAACTATACCGTATATCTTGTGAAAACATTCTAGGGAATTTATTCATAAACTTAATGAAAGTTTTTTTCATTAAGATAGGATCACTTTTAATTGAGGCATCAATGTTCAGTATATTTTCATACCTAAATTTTAATGTGGAACATCACCTTTGAAAATGGAGCCAAGTAGCAAAATATGCAGTAGAGGAAACTACTGAAGGATTTGATAATTAACTATAGAACTTCGTAGAACCTGGGATTTGTATGGCATTAGCTATACCAGCATATGAGTGAGGCAGAATTACTATAATCTTTACCTTTATTAATTTCTTTCTGATTCTTCTTAAGCTCACACTTAGGCTCTCACTTTCTAATGTATGCAACACCCTTAAGTCCTGTTTAATAACCTTTATTAACAGAATGTAGAGGTTCTGAGGTTCTGTTTGTACCGTGTTCTATGTGGTGTTCAGCATTTAAAAAAAAAGAAAAAGAAAAAAAGTAAACACAGAGAAGAAAACCTGAAATTTTACCTCTGTATTTCATTGTGTAAAGGCACGTATTTCAGCACAGCCTTGAAAATAATTAAACATCGATGTTTTAAGTTTTGAAATAATATTTATCTATCCTGAAAATCTGACTATGAAGCCCAAAATGAAGCTTTGGAGCCTTGTATAAGGGATATGAGACCAATTTTATGTGAAGCATCAATAATTTTTAATTTCCCCTCTGGATAGACGTCAGATACACATGCAGATGTACAATGCAGGCTTCAAAGCAGTACAGAGCGGCCTCAGGGTCTTCCTCTTACTGCAGCAGAGGTAAAAGCATAGGAGTATAGATAGACTCAGCAAAAGAAGCCATTCTCTCATCATTTCTTGACCAAGTGTCTTACTCTAAGAATCACATAAGCATTGGCCTTATGAAATCCTGTTCCTGAAAAAGTAAATTCACTAGAATTGAAAGTCTGTATGAATGCAGACCAACTAGAAATTCAGAATTTCCAGCTCAAGTTTTGCATTTACTTTCATTGGAAAGCTACCTCTGAAATCTTTGCTTGACACTTTTGCTATCCAACACCTTTCATCAAAGCCTTTATTTTCTATTATATGCTCGTTATGTTAAATTGTACTTACCACCACCAAGATAATGTCTCCCTTTAGAAACTGTTTATGAATATTTAAATAATTTTGTTATCCATTTACTTGATAGCTCATATAATACTGAATTTTAATATTGTAAATGTGTACTGTGTAAAAGGTAAACAGTGAGTTCTATTCTTTGCTATCATAAATTTTGCTGCCATGTTGATATTTAATTTTTTTCTTTTATTTGATTTTAAACTCATGTTCTTTCATGATGCTACATAGAAAAGTGTTCAGAAATCTGAATGTAAATCTGGCTATCCCAGATCAGGACACAGACATAAAACAAATGAGGATTTTAAGTCTCCCACTTTTAAAACCAAATTATTCTTTCTCTGTAATTCAGAAAATTAGGTCACAACTAAACTCTGCTTGAATTAATAGGTCAAAAATTTTTCTCTGAATCTTACTTTGTAGTTCAAATTCTCTACTATAACCCTTTAGAAATGTGTATACTCAAATTAAACACCATTTTTTTACTGATTGTTTTGGCCTTAACAATGTAAGAATGATCTTAGACATGAAGATATAAATGCTGGTTAGGTTGTAATATAATTGCACTAAGTCCTTGAATATCCTGCATTATTTCCAAAGTGTCACAGTGAGATCGTAAGGGGATACTATAGGAGACATCAAATGCATCAGCAAATGAAGTAAAAAGAGGAACTTTTTCTTCTAATATATGTATGGTTGAATCCCATGCAGTATATCTAAACAATCCGAGAACTGGAACATGAAGTGTATTCTTTCCCAGCTGTATTAGATCCTTTCTTAAGTAAAGCTTTTTATGGTGCAACTAAGTGCATTTGAACTTTCATTTGAACCAGTGAAAGAGCCGTCTAAAGTAATTTTTACACCTTAGTTATATATGCCATCTCAATTTATTTCTGTAGCAGTTCAAGTATTGAAAATCTTAAATTTCTCTAAAAATAATAACAAAAAATGTTTGTGAGATTTTTGTTTCACAATTTCTTTGATACATTCATTTTTAGCACACAAATAGAACTATTATTTTTCTACACAGCGTACATAGAACCTGAATGTATGAGTCACTCCAAAAGTAATGCCTCCTATTTTTTATGAAAATTAAATAGAAACAACACAACAGCATTATTTGACAGAGCATTCTCAGCTACAAAACATGATTTTTCAATATAGTTGACACCATGTACTACGCATTTTTGCCAACAATGAACAAGAGCCTGCATACAGTGTTGATAAAAATCTGCAAAAACAGACATGGCACACTCTCACTGTCACCACTGCTAAAATGCGCCACCCACCACTTCACTGCCCTCACATTCACTGTTTCATCTCCACAAGTGTTCACCAAGTATCAATGAATATCAATGAATGCATTTTTTTTCTGTGTGGAGGAATTCGGTGATACTCCTTAGCTTCATATGTACATCCATACCAGACACAATTTTGCCAGACTGCCCCTCTACTGCCATCTGTCACACAGCAACAAAATGTAATGGAATATTGGTGGGAAGGTTCAACCTCTACTACCATACCACCAACATCCACCGCTGGGTGGACGCTGTGGGTCAACACAATACAATAGGAAGCCTTACTTTCGAAGCAGCCTTTCTATGTAGTCTCTGCTGTGAAAAGATGCAGTTACTAATACTTTCAATTACTCTGGCCATTCCTAAGAGCCTTATGCCCCAAAATGCCTTGTCAAATATTTGTTTTTTATACTTCACTTTGGTATCCATATTCCAAATTTCATTCAGAATGTGATATGTTTTGCAAAGCATTTATTATATGCATATATTTTTTTTTTTATTTTAAAAGATGTAATATACAGGTAGCAGACTGGAGTGATTTATTTAATTCTCCTATTGGAAAGCACACAGAATCTCCTTTAACAAATTGCTATGTTTTTTGTTTTGTTTTATCTTAATTTTATGAACAGTGAAACACCACTACATGAAGACTGAGAACTAATGGTTAATTTCTTAGTTTTGTTCCAAGTCTAAATATAGTATTTATCTTACATATATTTAATCATTGAGCCCATCATGAAGAACTATATAAAAACGTCTTACTGGATATTTAAGGGCCGAATCTTCCTTCTGCATTTCCTTACTGTTTACAATAAAGAAATTTCATTTATTTGCAATGGTGTAGTCTATTTAATTTATGCTAATTATTATATATCTTTATTCTTATACAATTATTAGGAAGCATTTTCTGTTTCCACAGAATAAATTGAGTTTAACTCCACTTGCTTTAATAGATTTGTACTGTACATACAATGGTGGCACAGAAATCAGCTCAGTGACACTCTGCAGATGCTTTCAAATATCTTCCTGTGTGGCATCACAACACAAGCAGAGCATGCAGTCTATATTTGAGACTGAAAAGCTTTTGTGATTTCTGCAGAGAGAAAGTCAAATTGTTCCAGCTAAACTCATTACTGGCTTTCAGAGTGGTACGGACTTGAGAGGTATGGAGTCCTAAAACACTGAAAACATCCAAAATAAAAATGAAATAATATATGTACATTTGCTAACTATTGGAGAGTTCCTTTAAGAATCAGACATGATTTTTCATAGAATCACCAAGGTTGGAAAAGAATTCTAAGATTATCCTGTCCAACCATCCTCCTATCACCTATATTATTGCCCCACTAAACCGAGTTCCTATGTACAACATCTAAAAGTTTCTTGAACATCTTCAGGGCTGGTGAATCCACAACCTCCCTGGGCAACCTGTTACAGAACCTGACCATTCTCTCAAAGAAGAAGTATTTCCTGATGTCCAACCTGAATCTCCCCTGGTGCAACTTGAGGTCATTCCCTCTAGTCCTATCTCCAGTTACCAAGCAGAAGAGGCTGACCCAACCTTGCCGTGACCTCCGTTCAGGTAGTTGTAGAGAGCAGTAAGGTCTCCCCTGAACCTCCCCATTCTAAACAGTCCCAGTTCCCTCAGTCACTCCTTATAAGGCCTGTGCTCCAGACCCCTCATCAACTTCACTGCCCTATTCTGAACATGCTCCAGGGCCTCAATGTCTTTCTTGTAGGGAGGAGCCCAAATTTGAACATAGTACTCAAGGTACGGATTCACCAGGGCTGAGTAGAGTCACTTCCCTGCTCCTGTTGGCAACACTGGTTATGATACGAGCCATTGACCTTCTTGGCCATCTGGGCACACTACTGCTGACTCATGTTCAGCTGAGCATTGACCAGTATCCCCAGGACCATGTCCTCTACACAGTCTTTCAGCCACTCTGCTCCAAGTCTGTAGCATTGCCTGGGATTATTGTGCCAAAATGTAGGACCCAGCACTTACTTTTGTTGAACTTTATCTCACTGGCCTTAGCCAAGTGATCCAGCCTTTTCAGATTCCTCTGAAAGGCCTTTCTACCCCCAGGTAAATCAATACTTCCTACCAACTTAGTGTCATCTGCAAACTTATTAAGGGTGCACCCAGTCCCCTCATCCAGGACATTAGTAAAGATACTGAACAGGACAGGTCTCCATACTTTCCCCTGGGGAACAACACTCCAGTCACCAGCTGGATTTAACTCCATTCACTACCTTTTGGACCTGTCACAGAATCACAGAATCACAGAATCACAGAATGGCCAGGGTTGGAACGGACCTCAAGGATCATGAATCTCCAACCCCCCTGCCACATGCAAGGCTACCAATCTTCCCATTTAATACTAGAGCAGGCTGCCCAGGGCCCCATCCAATCTGGCCTTGAACACTTCCAGGGACAGGGCAATCCCTAGTCCATCCAGCTAGGTTTTTATCCAGCTAAAAATGTACCTGTCCAAGCCATAGGCTGCCAGCTTCTCCAGGAGAATACTGTTTGAGATAGCGTCAAAGGCTTTGCCGAGATGTAGCAGCCTATGTCAGCAGCCTTTCCCTCATCCACCAGACAGGTGACTTGATCATAGGACAATAAGCTGGTCGAGCAAATCCTGCCTTTTATGAACCTTTACTGACTAGTCCTGATCCCCAGATTGTCCTCTACATGCTGTATGATCTCCCTCAAGATGATCTGCTCCACAAATTTTCCTGGGAACAAGATCAGGATGACAGGCTTGTAGCTCCCCAGATCCTCCTTATGACCCTTCTTGTAGATGGGAGTCATACTAGCAAGCCTCCAATCCTCCTGTTGACCAGGAATACTGATGATAAAAGTGGCTTAGCTGTTACCTCCACTAGCTCCCTCAGCACCTTAGGTGGATCCCATATGGCCCCACGGACCTGTGGAAGTTCAGGTGGAGTAGCACGTCTCTCACGTCTCTAACTGTATCCACCTGAGTCATGGGTGGGTTTATTCTGCTCCCCATCCCAGATTTCCAGGTCAGGGGGTAGAGGAAGATAACTGATCTGACTTTTAAAGACAGATGTAAAGAAGGCATGTTGTCTGGGAGGCAGCCAATAGGTGAGCCATCTCCTGAGTGGGCAGAGACACTCTGCCTTCTTCACCCTCTCTGCTCATGTGCTTGTACAAATTATCCCCCCACTACCTGTTTGCCTGACTGCCCACACTATTTGCTGTGCCATACCATGCCAAATTGCTTTTCCTTTTCAATCCAGTCCTAAATGGTGTGCTCCCTAATGGAAGATTTTGTACAAACAGGGAGTGATCCTGTCAATGTTCTGGCTTTGCCCCTGTGACATCAGAATGCTGCTGCCAAGTGGAGGACTATGGATGCTTACTGACAAATCGACCAGCTGAGGTAATTCCCTGCTTCAGCACAGGATGCATCCAGATCCAAGTACCTCACCAAAAAGCACAGTAGAAGCTCAACTTTTTCTACCATAATAACTTTTCAGTTTACCAGTTATGATTATATAAAACAAAACTCAAATCTGAGCGGGAATATCAAGGCTTCCTCTAGGCAGGAAAATAATTAGGAAGTTACCAGAAGAGAGTAAAAGGTCCATAAACAATTACAGAACTATCAGTTGCTCTGTAGGAAGTAGATATGTTGAGATTTTACAGTGGTTGTGAGGAATGCAGTTCAGGCCAGAAAAAAAAACGAGAGTACAAATTTTAATTAAAATATTCATTTTCTAGTAGAATGCAAATGAATACATTTTAGATTATTATTTTTTTTTAAAGCAAAAGAAAAACAATCTTAACTACTGAAAACTTCCATATTATTTTTAGGATTGTTCTGGTTTTGTTGCATATTCAAAGCAAAAGATGCTTCTGTGTTTTATCTACAAATTTAATCAGATAAAGTGTAGTAGAATGACATTTCTCACAGATACCAGCATTATTTTCAATTCTTGAAATGCAGAAAATTGTTGCAATTTGTTGCAAGTTGAAATGTGTCTATATTTACCTTGGAAATTTATATTTTACATTGTTTTTTACAGATGGCTTGACCTTGTCTGCCTGCCAGACCCCCAGACTTCTCTCACTCCTTCTCCTCAATAGGACATAGGGAAGAAAATGAGATGGAAAAGCTCATGATTTGAGATAAAGACAGGGAAATCGTTTGTCAATTACTATCATAGGCAGAGTAGACTAACTTATTGTCAATTAAATGTAGAATCAAGTGAGTAGGATGGTGAGAACCTTCCTTCCCAGACTGAGATCTGTTACTCCATTCCCAGCATCTCTACCTCCTCTCATTTCCCAGATACTGCAGGTGAGTGGAGAATGAGGACTGTGGTAAGTCTGTAAAAACTCCTCTCTACTACTCTTACTTCCTGACTTGATCTTCTGCTCAAATCTGGGCTCCCCATGGGACCATCTATCTGGGCACTTCCACCTTCTGCAGCATGGGATCCTCCATGGACTGCAGCGTGGATATCTCTTCTACCAGTGTGTTCTCCACTGTCTGCAATGCCTGAAACACCTCCTCCCCTTACTCTCTGACCTCCATGCTCAAAGGGTTGTTTATTATACATTTTTCTTCATTCCACCTGTGTGATATTTTATCTTAAATCTGTTTTCCTAAAGGCACCACCATCTAAGCTGCAGGACCAAGTCATGCCCTGCAAAGGGGCCATTGGAGCCAGCTGGAACAGAGTAGCTCCAGCCTCACCTCACAGAGGCAGCCCCTGCTACCAAAACTAGTACAGTTCTCAAAAGCATGTTTAATGTTTTTCACATGTCCTGTGATGTAAGGAAAAATGTTTTTTTTTTTTCAGTGGACTCACGCTAGATAAGAATGAGCTTCAGATCTACCCTACCATCAACAGATCCTCGCTGAAAACAGGGAAAAGATAAGCAACTAAACCTACATATAAAGCTGCTTAATAAAATCTTGTTACATTTTGACTGTTTTAAATAAAGATTATTCCACTACAGTTAGCAAAAAAGTCATACAGATTTATGCATATTTCATGTCATTTCTTGAAGAATACTTAATTTATCAATGCCCTCTGTTCCATCAGCTGAGTCATAACTACGACTGAGAAGATGACATCAAGGAACATTATGAATCCCATAGATATTTGGATAATTGGAAAAATTTTATATTTGGTCATTAATTTATGGACATCCAGAAATGCATCATTACATTCAGTACTTTTTATTACAATCATAAAGTTGACCTATCATGAGATATGGGGAAATATTTTAAGTACAATTGGACAATTCTATTCTCCCTAGAAGTATCTTCATAAGGCTTATCTTCATTATGTTTTATGGCATTAATTAGAGAGACAATATAGAAAAATATTCCAACTGTCTCAGATACTAGATAAAAATAATACACTTTTCCCACTAATCTAAATTAACCTCTATATTGAAAGTGCCACTGGAACATATACTTCCAGGATCACCTACACTCCTAAATATTTATACAGTTTGTTATTAGACATCTCAGTTTTACTGGATGGATGTCTTGTATTGTAAAGCAAAAACAAAAAATGTTTTGTATTGTAGGTTATAGAAAAACACAAAAAACTTCAGTCTAACAATAGAAACTTCAAAACAGTTATGAAAAATAATTTGATTAAACATTCTTTGAGCCCATGTTTACCTAAGGGATTGCTTCCATCTTGAGGAGACAGGTTTTTAGTCAGAACAAGATGATTTATAGTTATCTATATCAAATCTTGAGATACAGTACTATTTCCCTTTAAAAAATTATCAGTCTAATTGCGTATCACGTTGTTAATTTTATGGAAACAAAATAAAAATATCGACACAGCCAAACAACTCTCTGCAATTAACACTTTAGTCTTCTGTAGCTCTTCCCCAGGCAATACCTGCAGAATAAAACAACTGCTGCAGTCCAAGTGACCTTGATGCTGCATAGAGTCAGCCAGCCATAATTGCTCTTTTGCAGCTGGAAAGCTTGGCTTATTTTTTGCTAGAAAACATTTAGTTATTTGTGCGGCAGATTTTATGTGGCAATTGGCAGTTGGATGATCTGGAATGCATTGCACAGACACACAAACAGAACATTTGTTTAGAAAAAAATATTTTTATGTGATCATGGTTTTGGATAACTTTTGCACGGTGAGTGAAAAACAGAGAAATCAATTCCTCTCCAGATGGGAACAGGAACCTCTGCTCCATGCATCCTTCCAAGGGTACCTTCAGCTGCGTCATATCAGTCTTTCCAAATTCCTGTTTTGCTCTGTTCATAAAATCCAGTTGGCCCATTGTCCCATGTCTGTTCCAGCTATTGGCTACACAGAATCTCTCCTGTCTTTCCTATGTGTGAAAGATTGGTCTACAATTTCTATTGACCATTTGCAAGTCCCTTATCTGTATACATTTTGTTAGTTCTAAAGCAAGTAAAACCCAAGCGAAACGCTGGAGTGAACGGATTCTGCAGCTGGAATTTAAATCAACATATCTAGGTGCCATTAGTACAGACAGAGCAGAGCAAATCTTCAAGACAGTCCAAAACTCCCACTTCAAATGCTTCTGCACCAATTACTAAAATACTTTGTTTTGAAGGTCATTAGGAGCTCATTCAATCATCTTGTCTCACATCCAATGTATTGCCAGTGCAGAAATCTTGCTGAGGGAGTTTCTTACTATCCCTGAAGAATTAATGATCTAAGTGTACAGGGCAAGTAACAGACACCACTCCTGATACCCAGCTACGCAGCAAATATAACACACAAACTTCACAAACTTGAGTTTTGTACCTTTAACTTAACTTCTACACCTTATATGCTACAGTAGCAATGCTACATAAAATAGATTCGAAATACTACCAGTATTTTAAGTCTTAGAAAAATAGATTGTAACTGTTTTTCTAACTGGAAAAAAAAATGTTTAGAGCTAATTCTCCATTCTGTGCCTTAGAAATAATTAGCTTCCAGTTGTAGTAGATTCTTAAAGTCACCTAAATGAGTCCTCATATAAGTCCACAGAGACTATATATAGACTGTATTGAAGTAGATATGTAGGAAAATTTGCAAGAGATAATGCTCATGAAAGCACAGTTAGCTTAAAACTTAGCTATAGCAAAATTTCTGTATCCTCAAATTACTATAGGAATATGATCGTATCAGTACACATTTTTATTTCAGGTGGGAATTAATAAAAAACAATACAAGAGACCACTTAATAATTGTATTAAATTAACACATTAACATAACAATTAAAGAAAAAGAGACGGGAGTCATTAAAAGACAGGTAAATAATAGCAGTTTATAACTTTTCTAGACTAGCATTCATTAATAAATGTCTTTCAGATAACAGTTAGTTCTTATTATCAGTCATTGTCAGCACCAATATAAATTTCAAGTGGTCAGTCCTTAGCAATTATTCCCAATATTAGCTTCTAGAATAAAGTACTAGTACTACTTAGAATCATAGAATCATATAATAGAATGGTTTGGGTTGGAAGGGACCTTCAAGATCATCTAGTTCCAACCCCTGGCTACAAGCAGGGACACCTCCACTAGACCAGTTTGCTCAAAGCCTCATCCAGTCTGGTCTTGAACTTCTTCAGGGAGTGGATGCCCACAAACTCTCTGGGCAACATGTTCCAGTGTCTCGCCATCATCATAGTAAATTATTTCTTTCTAATATCCTGTCTAAATCTACCCTTTTCCAGCTTAAAGTCATTTCCCCTTGTTTTGTCTCTACATGCCCTTCTAAAAAATCCCTTTGCAGCTTTCCTGTAGGCCCCCTTCAGGTACTGGAAGGCCAATATACGGTCCCCCCAGAGCCTTCTATTCTCCAGGCTGAACAGCCTCAACTCTCTCAAGTTGTCCTCATAAGGGAGATGCTCCAGTCCTCTGATTATCTTCATGGCCCTCCTCTGTATCCACTTCAAGAGCTCAGTGTCTTTCTTGTACTGGAGGCCCCAGAACTGGATGCAATACTCCAGGTGGAGTCTCACGAGAGCAGGATAAAGGGGCAAGATCAGCTCCCTCAACATGTTGGTCACGCTCCTCTTGATGAAACCCAGGATGTGGTTGGCCTTCTGAGCTGCAAGCTCACATTTCCAGTTCATGTTGAATCTTTCATCAACTGACTCCCCCAGATCCTTCTCTTCAGGGCTGCTCTCAAACCATTCTCCACCCAACCTGCATCTCTACTTGGGATTGCCCTGACCCAGGTGCAACACCTTGCACTTGGCCTTGTTGAACTTAAAGAGGTTGGCATGGGTCCACCTCTCAAGACTGTCCAGGTCCCTCGGGATGGCATCCATTCCTTCTAGCATGCCAAATGCACCACTCAGCTTGTGTGTCATCTGTAAACTTGCTGAGGGTGCATTTGATCCCACTGCCCATGTCACCAATCCCAGCACCAGTCTCTGAGTAATGCCACTCATCACTGATCTCCACTTGAAGATTGAGCCATTGACTGCAGCTCTCTGAGTGCACCCAACCATCCAATTCCTTATCCTTATTTTTCTTCAATTTGGCGACAGGACGTTGTACAGTGTCAGTTGCTACAAGTCCAGGTAGACGATGTCAGTTGCTTTTCCTTTATCCACTGGCACTGTAACTTCATCATAAAATACCACCAAGTTTGTTAGATATGACTTCCCTTTCTGAAGCCATATTGGTTACCACCATTCACCTCACCTTTATTTTAAGTACCTGATGTCATAATTAACACTGAAAGGTAAAATTCTGGATGACCTTACTCCCTAAAGTGAAAATAAGATGAATGTGAAGTCAGTATCTTCTGCCCAAATACTGAATTTGGAATCTTTAAGACTGAGTCAATTCCCAGCCCTCTGTCTCTATCCCAGGAAAAACACTGCCTGTTTGTAGTCAATATTATTTCTCCAGCCTATGCAGATGCCTCATCCTGATGTTCAGCACTTTTTTTGCTTGCTCAGCTGTTTTTTTTTTGTTTTTTTTCAAAAACAAAACAAAATGAGGCTTTCCCCATCTTTGTGGATTGCATTTTTATCAATGAACAATAACTTCCTGTTGGTGTATTGTAAAAAGCTCTTGGGATGTTATTCCCAGCCATTGTTCATATTTTCATGATCTTTGCTGTTAACCCATGCTTCATCTATGCATAATAACAAGAGACATCTGACAGCAAGCTCAGTTCATCATTCATCTCACAAGTTCTCCTAACAAGCTGGTAACAAGCCTAGCATGCCAGGGTTGAGATTTCACACAGTTTGCATGAAGCTTTATAAGCATAAGGACCATTTCTAGATTTCTAGTTATAGCATGCCACGTTTAACTGTGCCAGGGGGTAAAAAAAAAAAAAAATGCTTTTACTTTTATGTATGCTAGTGTGTTCCTCTTTGAGTAAACAAGTTACTTTTAAAGTTTTCTTGACGTGCTTCTACATTTATGAGTGCAGTATAGCTCTGCTTTACAGAATCACAGAATCACAGAATTGTAGGGGTTGGAAGGGACCTCTAGAGATCATCGAGTCCAACCCCCTGCCAAATCAGGTCCCCCACACCAGGTCGCACAGGTAGGCATCCAGGCAGGTCTTGAACATCTCCAGAGAAGGAGACTCCACCACCTCCCTGGGCAGCCTGTTCCAGTGCTCCGTCACCTCACTGTAAAGAAGTTCTTGTGCACATTTGTGCGGAACTTCCTACGCTGCAGTTTCTGGCCATTTCCCCTTGTCCTGTCTCCACTCACCACTGAAAAGAGTCCAGCCTTGCCACTCTGCCCCCCACACCTTAGATCTTTATAGACCTGGATCAGGTCCCCTCTCAGTCTTCTTTTCTCAAGGCTGAACAGACCCAGTTCACTCAGCCTTTCCTCATAGGAGAGATGCTCCAGGCCCTTCACCATCTCTGTGGCCCTCCACTGGACTCTTTCCAAGAGATCCCTGTCTTTTTTGTAGTGGGGAGCCCAGAACTTGACGCAGCACTCCAGATGAGGCCTTACCAGGGCAGAGTAGAGGAGGAGGATCATCTCCCTCGACCTGCTGGCCACGCTCTTTTTAATGCACCCCAGTATGCCATTGGCCTCTTGGCCACAGGGTCACACTGCTGGGCACACTGCTTTAGTTATAGCTGTTTTAATAACTAGTATAACTATACCAGGACTAAACTCTACAGAAAACCAGGCAGTTTTGTTAAATTTATAATTAGATAAGCACCCTTAGGAAAAGAAGCAGCTTCACAGACTGCATTTACCAGCCAGAGATCTACTGCACATGTTGATGGCATGTTCTCACTATTGACTAGTTTAACCTCAGAAACAAAGCCCAACAAACTTCATACATCTCCAGAAAAACATGCAAAAATTTCTTCGGTTCAAAAATAAATACTCTTTTCTTAGTCCTGCTACATCATTTTTAAGAAGCTCCCTCTGTCTTCCTCTCCTGCTACATCCCATCATGCAGAGAAGCTGCCACAGCTGTTCAAGTACCCATTAGTTTGCAATCTGCCAGTTCTGTGTGTGATAATCAAAGATGGTACCATACATGCACTTTTTTTTTGTCAATAGTTACTGAAGAAGAGAGTAATGAGCTGCTATTTTTGTTTTTTGAATTATGTATGCCACATGATAGTTATGTTTCTTAAATATCAAGTATTCACTGGTTGTATCCAAGAATTTTCTCAGCCTCATATATTTAAAACTCTGTGAAATGGCTTAACAGTGCAGCTGCTTAGGAAAAAATCCAAAACATCTATTCAGGATTCTAAATATAGACATTTAAACTTACACAATTACAAAGTACTAGAAATCCCACATTACTGCATCTATGTAACACCAAAGACAATAGAAATTCCCTATGCAGATCAACTTAAATGCCTTCACAGGATCATCCAGCCACAAAGTACATAGAGGATCCGACATCAGTGAACTGTTTCCATGTGCTAAATTGCAGACTCTCTCTCTCGTTCTCTCATTTGCTTTCAAACTTTATGAGGAAAAAAAGACTTTTGTACCCAAATATGAGGTCATTTTTACACACAGATGACTCTCCTACATCCTGTGCCTTGTCGCTGAGTTAGCACACATACTTTTTAGTTTTTATTTACATATTTTATTTTACAAAAAGAACAAGAGATTCATCTAGTTAAATATTTGCCCACATGAGACTTCCCTTATGCCTTCTTACCGATAGACAGAATTGTCTCCTGACAGTTTTAAATCTTGGATTCAAGCTCTGGAGTTCTGTTGCTCTGAATGTCAGTCAAACTCTGATGTTCATGGACTTGGCTTTCCTGGGGAGCTTACATGATGAGAAGGATAATTAATCTCTTATGGATATCTAGTTGCCTCCATCTGCCATGTAGAGGGCTTAGCCACCTTATTTAATCATTTTGTCTGGCCCATGTTTGTCATGGGGTGACATTACAGTGCTAAAAATAGAAGTAGGGAGTCTTCAGTTTACAAATTATATCACTTATCCCAAATAAGTCAAGAAGAGCTGCAAGGGGAACATGCTAGAATCAGTTTGGCCATTAAACAGAAAAAGATGTACTACTAGTTTTTCTTTGCTGATCTAATTTTAGTCAATCATTATTGCCTCCTAATAAATGCTAATTAGGGATATTTTTTTCATTGTTTCATCTGTACTCTCCATTAAGTAACACACCTTGGAAAACTATTGATTTTTTCAAAAAAATATCATATACATAAAAATTATCTTGATTTAGAGTGGAAGTCCAAGACAACTCATAGAAGACCAGGAGAAAGAATGATAAAACCTATGTGATTCTTCCACTCATATATTTCATTAGCATTAAACCTCTTCCCTTTGTATTCAGGATGCTATCACAGTCCTTCTTGCTTTGTTATGGCTCATCTTAATCATGCAGTCTTTTTAGCATTCACAGAAAACTAATGTCAGTGTTTAGTTCAAGCCAGATGAAAGTAAATGGATTTCAGTTAGCTTTTCAGATTCCAATCTAATTAAACAAATACTGTAGAAAAAGAAAGTGACATATGTAACAGAGCATAGAGGTGTTTATGTAGTTTACACAGCAGTTTTCAGGTGTAGAACAATGATTAACATACTACGTTGTTTATTTACTCACTAGAAAGTAACGGGGCTCAGTTTTTATGCAAAGCAAAGACACATTTTCCATTTAAATTATTCTTATGGGAGTTAAGTATCACTCAATAATGAGAGAACAGGGGAAAAAAACAAAAACAAAAAAATCACCCAGCACGAAACAACTGCTAAACAATCCAGCTACAAATTAAGCAGTTCAATTATTCTCTACAATGTCTGGGCAACACTAAATGCTAATGGGCACTAAACAAGGTGACTTTATTTAATTGGCTCTGTTGGTCGTATTCCATTGCTCTTGCATTTTGTCATTGTTAAGGGACTCTAAGGTTGATTAAGAGTCTAGGTAGAAAGGAGAGTATTCAAAGTCTCAGAATTGGGCCACAAGCTGCCTGAGATGTCATCTGGCATGGAATATTCTGGTCACCGCTGGTTCTAATAGCAGCAGAGACGAGAAGCCAAAAGAGATTAATAATTGCCCTTTATGTAGGAGTACATAAGTTTTAGCTTACTACATTCTGCTTCTCACACTTTTTAACTCACAAAATCTTTTGTTTATCCAGCAAAGACCAAGCCTGTTAGGAGCAGACTGCACTTCTCTATCTGTTAAATCTTTCCTTTTATCTTCTCTGAAGACATTATTTTTTTCTTTTTATTCTATCAGGAATCTTACCTGTCTCTGGTGCAGTATCTCACTTTCCAAGAACATATTGATTTAACTTCCAGTTTCTAATGAAAACCAACTGTTGATATCTTCTGTTCTTCTCTCCAACCTACAGAACACATCATTACTATTTAATGTGTTCTTCTTCTTTAAGGCTAATCATAGGGATCTATCCTTACTTTTGTGTTTTTTTTTTCTTTTTTTTTCTTTCAATATTATATCAAATACTGACCATTATGGTGCCTGTTTGTTCCAGAAAATTAATCTCATAATGTACAGTCTTCAGTCTCTCCATTATCCTTTGGCACCCATAAGTGTTTCTTTCTGCTTTAGCTTTTTGATCCTTGTGGAATCTAAGGAATAACTTCTTTAATTTGAGAGTTACAGAAAACTGTAACCTGCTGCCCTGAGGGGTTATGCAGTCTTCTCCTCTGGAAATATTCAAGACTTGCCTGGAATTTCCTGTGTAAAACATTCTAGGCAATCTTCTTTAGCAGGGGACTGGATTAGAGGATCTCTGGAGGTCCTTTGCAACCCCTACAATTCTGTAATTCCATTTAATTTTGTATTTGTGCCATTTAGGAAAACGGTTTCCAAGCTAATTCCTGAAGTATTCACATTTGACTGCAGAAAGCCAAAAACTGTCCTCTGAAGTTGTTCTTTCACAGATGAAGTTCTTCATTGGCTGGCTGGCTTATTTGATTCTCCAGATCACCTTCAACTTGACTTATAAACACTTTAAATGAAGAGAAGTTAAGAATAAACATTCCACACATCTCTATATGTTATGCCTTTTTGCTGTGGACTGTTGGGCATTGTTTGGACTTTTAAACTTCGTCATCCCTTCTTTTAGATTAAAACACAGATTTAGATTATTTTTGTTCCCTTGCACATCAACCTAATTTTAACAAAGTCTGAACTTTTGAAATGCTTCCTCCAGAAGTTCTAGCTACTTCTCTTATGTGGTTCTAGATACAGGCAAATCATTAAAATATATACAGCTTTTTACCCTTCATATCTTTTCAAAGAATATGCATTAGTGAATGAAACACTATGGCAATGGCCTTATAATCCAAGCAAGATGACAATAAATACTTCCCTGCTTCAGCTACAAGCTACTATCACTGGGCTTGCTCTCCAGTTCCAGTCATTTTAGTTGATTTACTTTTCTATGTATGCTTGTGCTTGAAGACAAACTGAGCAAATTGTTATGTTTTTTAGGAAAGAGAAAGGGTCTCATAATGGTTGGGGTGGGTGGTAGAAGTGGAGATGGGAATGCAGAGGGGAGGTAGATTCCCAACATGACTAGAGCCATGAAAGTTTTCCATCTGGTTACTTAGAGGTTTCACTGGCACTTTAACCCAGATTGCCTTTAAGATTGCTTTGACCTAATGGCTCTCATTGGGTCAACTTATAGGATACTCTTCTGAATGTTGGATAATAAAAAATCACTAAGGAAATGGATAGGAGGCCTTTTCAAGATCACTTTTATCATTATTCAAAACTATTTTTACTAACAGATTATGCAGTGTATTTTCATACTGCAGTAACAGCTGTGTCTGAAACTACAGAGGGAAGAACAGTGAAATAATTTATAACATATCCCTTTTGTTTTCTGGAGCTGTTCTCTGATACTCAAAATAGTTTCCAAGAACCTATCAGTACTGGTATGCAGAGGGACATGAAATCTGTTTGAATCAGTTTCCTTTTTTTATTCTGCATATCACAATCAAGGAAATATATGTTTTTCTTCAAGGATTAATTCCTTATGCATTTCTGTATGTTGCCCTGTTACCCTGGTGACTGTTCTGCATTGTATCATTCTATAGGTAAAAGACTGTGCTTTTATAGCTCTATTTTTGTCATGGTTTTATGAATTTGGTTATTAGTATTCCACATCATATCATCATGTGGTGCATTGGAAGTGAAAGTGTTAAATGTTCAAGTTTCGGGCACCTGTCCAGAAGAGAAGAACTACATACGACAGGGGGCTCTGTGGTCAGAGAGGAGATATAGCCCCTGGCAAGATCACCTGAAGGGCTCTTCTTCGTCAGGCTCTCCTCCCTGTTGCTCAACTGGACTGCGCATCTCATCTCAGTGTTATGGTGAGGCCTTTCTGCCTTTTGGACACTGTCATTATATTTGATTTATTAGTTTCAATTCTAATTATTTTAGTGTATTATCTTGCATTCCAATACCATATTCAGTAAATTAATTTTGTTTCTCCTCAGATTGTGGTCACTGTTTTTAATGATTCCGGGGTCCCCTGTTTTCCTTTTCCGGAGGTGCGGATTTTGATAAATCCCTCCACCCTTCTAGTCACAGAACTGGGCCGAACCAGCCTGTAAACGGTTGACAAGTATTTTTCGCATTGTGTGAATATTCTGATTTTTATCAATTTGAGCTGTCATGGTTAGAAACGAGTAATCTTCATCTCAAAGTTCTTCTTCTTATAGTTTCTGATTCCACCGAAATACTTCTTCTCTTTTTTTCTTACCTTAGCAGACTTTCATTTGTCTTTACTGCTGTATCTTATTCTTTCCCAGTTGTTCACATATTCTCTCAAAAGATCCTTGTTTGATTTGGTTTGAGCTTTATTTCAGTCACCATACAAAGAAAATTTCTGTACTAAAGGCAAAAAAATAATGTCCTATAAAACAAGTCCAGTGGGAGATTTGTAAATTGCAATCATCTGCTTAAAATATCACAGACTTATTATGCTAAGTATTTCAGTAGTGAATAATGTACTCCACTCTCTAAGCGTGCAACCTAATTTCTTATTTCTCTCAGTTTACAACATTCACAGGAATCTACTGAGTGGATTCTGTTTCTACTAAATTGCCATTCGGTTATAAGAGAGAAATGTCATTATCGTATTTGTGCAAACCAATTTCTTCTTGAGTTGTGCAATATAACCTTTGATTTCTTAATAGAAATATAATTTCTTAAGTAAAGCAAGAGCAAATAAACAATGCAAGAAACTCTACATGCTCTAGTATAGTGTGTTGTTGACTGTGCTACGTATAACTGTGCATTCAAGGGAAATACTGTAGGAGCTCAGTCCTTGATTTAACAATATACTGTTGTGCAGGTGTTGTAGGCTGCATTTATACAGATGGCATACCACAAAGCAGAGTTAATTGTGTGTGTTTCTATAGTTTGGCTTTCTGGTAGTACCTACGTAATTAGACAATTGGTAATAGTCTCTAGTTATTGACAGCTGCATTCAGTTCCTTTTATCCTCTGTTCTCTCCGGCTGACCCTAGACTGTACAGTCACTGATGTATTTTTCAAAAAAGCTATTTCTTATTTACAATTTTTTTTTTGTCATTTCAACACTGTAGATGTCACCATATTGCACAACCCCTTTATTGCGTTTCACCATGTGCAAGATTCTTAAGCTGAAATGAATGCTGCTGTTATTATGGCTAAGGTAATAAAAAAAAAATGGAAGAGGAGATTAGGAAGAAATAGTATGGCGAAGAGATAACTGTGTAACCTAGATCAGACATTAAATTTTTGTAGACAGAAAGAGTCTTTATGTCATATTGGATATGAAAATTTTCCGAATATTTGAAATCTGAAGAGAACTTAATTAAATATACATGCATATTTACATCCTTTTGTGGGCATATGTATGCGTGTATATTCATGTTCTACCTTACTACTAGTTTAACTAAACAGCTGTCCTTAAACAATAGTTGTCTGTTTCTCTGTCAAATGTAATTTCTCTTGTCTCAAGTGAGGCATCATTTAATATTTTCATCAGTGAGCTGGTTGACTAAATACAGAATGTTCTTATTAACCATTCCAGAAACCTTAAGCCAACAGGGGTAGCTGATATGCTGCTGAATTGAAAGAAAATTCAAAATCATTTCCAGAATTTGAATAAACAATTGGATGAAATTCAACACAGGCAAGTGCCAAGTGATTAATCATCTGCATAAACTTGTTTCAAAAGCATCTGGTTAGGTAATAGATCTGTAGAAAAGGATGTAGAGGTTGTAGTAGATCATGATCAGACCCTGAGTCAGAGTGCCAAAAAACCAGAGAGGAAAAAAAAGACCAGCAGATTGTCACAGGATTTAAAAAGAGCAGCATTGCCTATAAAATACATGTAGTAATTTTTTTCCCTCTACTTGTTATTGGTAGGCAGCAGAGCTGAACCACTGCATCTGGAGAACACAAGGGAGAGCAATGAGAAGAATTAGAGGTCTAGACAACATGAAGTGTGAGACATCATTGAAAAAACTGGTACTGCTTAGCTTAAGAAATACTGAAATGTGTTTTGATAGCCTTCAAGAACATATAAGGTCGCTGTTGGTAGGAAGGGAATACATTATTCAGTGTTTAAAGTGAAGAGAATAAACAATAATAGCTCTAAGTTTTTGAAAATATATTGAAAATTTAGGAAAAAACTCTTTAATAGTAATACTTCTATAGAATGCATTTCTATCAGTTAGACTCTGCTGTCTTCTCTATTTCTTTATTTATTCATTCTTTTCTTTTGTGTGTGTGTGTGACCTGTCAGAAATGATTGAGTGTACAATTAACAAATACATGGTTAGAAGAGTGGCATGGCTCAGATGGTATTTTACAGGCTTATAATTAGAAAGATTATCGTGGTAGAAAGAGACAATCAAAAATGAAATGCTTGCCCATGTCCTAGGCTTGCAGTAGAAAACTCCCAAGAGGAATCTCCAGAGAAAGATCTTTCCCCAGTGTCAGTCAGCCCTTAAATGGGGTCTAGGAGAGGTGGAGCCAGGTTCCGTCCCTTTCGGTCACACAGGTGAATTGCCTTCACCTGCACTCCCATGGCTGACTCAGTCTTTGCATCAGGTAATCAATCAGTGGTTCAGGTTGTGACTCAACAGTTCACATGCACTGAGATAAAGTTGTTCTTGTCCAGTGTATTAAAAGGATTAGATGACCTGTCAAACTTCATTCTAGCCCTAAATGGTTACAGATTTTGGATGATTATTTTGATTTTTATGTTATTTCTGAGGCCATAATGGATATAATATGCAGAGATAATTTTTGGTAGAGCAGTAGATGTAATACTGGTGTGAGTAAATACCAGTATTAAATACTTCCTTCCTTTTTTTTTTTTTTTTCTTCTTCTTTTTTGCCAGTTCAATATTGATGAGCTATATTTTGAATTATATTTCTTAAAAAGCAAAATCATCTGTCTACATCCAGAAAGATGGATAAATCATACAGTACTAGACCCTGTAAAATGAAAACCAACCAAACAACAACAACAAAAAAAAATTTACATCAAGTCAAATCTTTTCCATCTAATGAATTTTCAAGTTTTTTTAACTTCTTGAAAAGTTCAGAAGCCTTTGAACCAGGCATAAGTGACTCTAGGTAAGTTCTTGTGTTGAGCATGTCAAAATCCATTAACCTGTTTACTGCAGCTGCCATGATAAACTGAGCTGTTTATTTCTGAAAATTCTGTGCATTTGACTAATTTTGCATTTTTACTGAAATGTCTATGGCTTAATACAGCAGAAAGCAATGAAGCAAACTGTGCTGATTCTTCCACTGTTTACACCAGTTTTGTGTCAGAATTAATGTTACTAATGTTTGTGGAATTTCTCCTGGATTACAATAATGAAAAAAACTCAGAATCAGGCACGCATTTTTATTTTTGTTAAAAGAAGAATAGTCTATATATATTATAAACAAGACAAAACAAACAACAAAAACAAACAAACAAACAAAAAAACCCTCTAAATTCTTTACTTATCTGAACACTAAGTTAATAGCATGCAGCATTGTTCTCCCAAGACCTGGCTCAATTTTCTCACTCTGATTAGCTACCAATTTGTACAATTACACCTAAATGAATGCAATGCTGATTTCACCGCTTATTTTATTATAGCACTAAAGCAGGTACAGAACTATCTCCAATGCTTGTCTACAATATTACTCATAAACAATTTTTTACACACTCTATTTCAATTTCCCAGCTTGATTAGCTACCAATCTGCACTAAAGCTCTCAAGCTGAAAGGAAAAGCTAATTGCTTTGAGTTTTTCAGATCATTTACATGCAACAGGATTTATGGGTGCTAATGAAGCTCCAGAACAGGAGGGTTTTTCTGTCTCACAGCCTTTTTCTTCCTTTCTACTTAATAATACAATTCACCAAAAAGTTCTCAATATAAGAATATGCTTTTAAACACCCTAGAGTAGCTGATCAATCTGACAGGACCCTAAATCTGTGAAAAATGCCCTGCAATCAGTGAAACTCTAGGAATACTAACTGAAAACAGAACCAATTATGTAGAGACAAGAATTTAGTTAAAGAAAACTCCTCTTCTAATTATAGCATATGAATTAGAATTTCTTTTTCCAAGCAAAATTCATCTGATTCATCAGATTAAACCAGATTTATAAACTGAAGAGCTCCCGACTTTGTGGATCAGTTTTACAATAGTATTGTAAAGTTTGGGTGTTTGGGTTTTTTTTTTCTCTTTTTTTACTGTGGGGGAAGAAAAGTTGGGAATACTAAAAGGAGATTTTTACATAATCTAGTTGCTGAAGTTCAAAATATCTCCAGTAATAGTTTGTTCATTTCAAGATAGGCTAATTTTCTCAGCCCAAGGTTTCTCTCCTTTCCAGTTTTCCTGATACAAAGTGCACATATTTCTTCTGCTGTGCATTTTCATATTGGTTTAAGCAAAGGGACAGAAGTTTCCCCCCAACAATAGCACAGCTTATGGTTTACAAATGCAAGGATTAGGATCCTTGAGCAACAGAGGCACGAAAACACAGAAATCAGGTCTTGAACACATACCCTTATCACTGAGGAACTGTGCTAAGACCTTGTAATGGTCAGTCTTGCCACACTCAAATCTCTTTGTGAATTCGTAGTCTATAACCACATAAAATTCAGTATGTTTTCTGTATGTTTCATCTTAGAAGAAAAACACACATCTCAGCTTTGCAGTCTTGATGTTACGACAGAGTGTAAACAAGAACAACTTATGGGCCCTTGCTTTTCTAGAAACTACTGAGTATTTGTCTGCCAAGGGCAATTAATGAACAAATTTGTTATTTGCTTTTTGTGTCGACACAGCTTTTGTTTTACATATTAAACTGCCTTTATCTTGATGTAAGAATTTTTCACACTTTTTGCTCTTCTAGAACTCTCCTCCATCCCACTGTGGAGGAAGTGAGCAGGCTACTGTGAGGGTACTTACCCTCTAGACAGTGCAAACCAACTCAGCTCTGTAGCCAAGTCATGAAACCTGAGATGAATTTGAGAAACATGAAATTTTCCTGCACACTGATATGAAGCACATTAATTTGCTTAAGAATTATACATATTTCTGAGAGTATTTAAAGTTGAACAGCAAAACGAAAAGAGAACAAGGTTATTGTAACAAAATTTTAAAGTGTTTTTGGCTTTTGGCCATTGACTGACACTGCAGAACACTTGCACTTAACAAGCTGAATGTTGTTTGTCAAGTGCAGATGCTGAAGTGCTTTTTGTCACCAATTTATTCATAAGTCAGTGATGTCCCTGCTACTTCAAAGTCACTGGAGAATTGTTCTCCAAGCAAAATGATATGAAGATTTTCAGAGTAGAATACAGAAAATATGCTTTTAAAATTTTCTGAGACGTTTGAAAAACTTTGAGATAGAATGTTTTTATAAGAAATGAAGCCTCCCTTTGTAAGTAGCTGGTAACAAATACTCATTAAAAGCTCATTGGAATTAATATTATTACTTGTAAATCAACATTACATCAGTAACAAACTACATGTTATTATACCTAATATTAAAAAAAAAAAAAAGAAAAAGGAAAATAGAACAACAAAAAACAACAAAAACAACAAGGGTCCTGTCAGTTTAGAGTATATTTTGATATGAGCTTAGAAATATTTTACTTTGTTCAGACAACCCAAATGTCAGCAATTTTCTAAAGAGTTAAAGATATTGAAAAGAAATATTATGAAAGCATTAGAAATTAATGGGATAAGCAAGAAGTTTCATGAAATTCCTGCTAAAATGTCGACAGTTCAGAAAGCAAGACCAAATTATACATGAATTTGTACCCAAAATGAAACTTTTCTGTTTAAAGGTATGGCAGAAAAACTCTTTTAAAATGACTAAAATGAAATTTCATTTGTAGGCTTTTGGGGTTTTTTTGCTTTCTTTGTCAGCCTCTTTTACTTCTGTTGAAGGAAGTAATGATACATAAGGAAGTGAAAAGAAGGGATACCAGGAAACTTCATTAAAAATAAACTAACAAAAACCCACATTAACAAATTATAAATATGCTAAGCAAAGACTAGTTACAAAGGCTGTGATAATGAGCCTTACAAGAAATATGTCATGGCTTTATTATTGAGAATATCACAGGAGACATTGTCTAAATTTCAAAAAATCATTAATTTGTAAATCTCAAACATAATGTCTACAGTATTTAAAGTTCTAATATATAATGTAGTAGGCACTGTTTTAGGAAGAACTCAGAAAATCATGTTAAAAAGCAGTGGAAGTCAATACTCTCCGACAAGTAGTTGATTGTAAGTTACACAAAATAAAAAAAATGTTCTGCCATTTTTATGAAAACTAGAGTCAGATATAAGCACAAAGCAATAATGCTAAGACACTAAATGTCAATAAGAAAAACTGAAGAAAGGAAAAGGATATAAAAGAATACTTGACTCTCAGAAATGCTACCTGATGTCTGTTACATAAGAATTTGAACTCCTTTGACTAAATATTGAATAAAGACTTAGACATTTGCTCTTGAAACAAAAGACAGCCCACGTTTCCCTCCAAGCTGGGTTAATTTTCAGAATTCTAAAAGCAAAGGCAATATTGAAAGAAACAAATAACCTTAAAGAGTCTTGAACTTTTTTAGTTCCAGACTGAAAGTGATTGTGAGAAAGTATGCTTGTACCAAAGAATCACAGTTCTAACAGGCAATATTATCAAAATGCTTGTGTATATTAGCTGACAAGCTCAAATATGCTTAGAAAGGGAAAGCCGAAACATATCAAAGGCCCTGGGTTTCACAGAAATAACTTCCCTAGATTTTCTGATAACATTTTATGAGCACCTTGGTCAACAAGCACATATTCAAAAGAGGGGCTTTTTTTTGAGAACAGAACTCTTCATTGTAGCATATTTCAAAGAATAAGTCAAAGTTTATACATAAGATAGAAATAATATATTTTTTTTGCAGTCGTAACATAAATAGTATAGAGGACTACACGTACTTCTGAGTAAATTCAGCATTTCAGGAAAGAAACAATGCTATTTTAGAATCTGTTTCAGGGCCTTTGTTTCAAGACTCAATTTATTCTTCAAACAGAGCAAATCGGTAAGGAATACGAATCAGTGAAGTTTCCTGATAAATAAATAAATAAATAAATAAATAAATAAATAAATAAATAAATCAGTAGTCTCTCCAATGACTTTTCTACTTGTTTCTTGAGCATCCTTTCAAAATAATATCTCTTACTTTAAGAGTTCACAGTATCTTCTGGCAGAAGATCTATAATCCTATGATTTAGGATCCTGGCTTAATCCTCTGTAAGTCTATTTTTCCAGACCCTACAAGATATGTCTACACTGTGAAAAAACAAACAAGTGAGTTTTTAACTTGCAGTGTTTAACCCATGTTATGAAATTTAAGCTAAGTCACAACTATCATTTCTAGTATACAGTGTCCTCGAATACTAAGAAATAATCTAAATATAGGAAAGATATTTTAAATTAACTATAGCTCTCAACCCCATCAGATCATTCTTTAGAGAATATTTTTTCATCTTTTGACCATTTTAACTCAAACAGTTCAAAGCACAGGGGGTTTCCTATACAACAGATGTAAAATACAAAAACATAGATTTGCCCTTCATTCCTAGAATATTTTACTGGACAGTAAAAAGCACCTGCATGTATTCCAGAGGCAGGTGTCTATAGATAAATGAAGTGATTAGAAACTTTTCAAATTGGAAGGAATATGAAGTAACATATCTGTGTACAGAAATCAATACCACTGGAAGCTCAATCCAGTTCAAAATTAGTCTTGGTTCCCTTGGCCTTATTTGAATCAAGTGATCATTTTTCTCAGATCCACAATGAATATCAGTTTTATTATGCTTTTCTCTCAGAACTGTCCCTTTCTTAGCTCAAATTCAGAGGCATCCATCTGCACATTTCACTTGGGTGTTGATGTGCAGCCACATTACGCTATGGCTGAAGATCATCCTCTTTGAGAAAATGAACGTCATTTCTTAAAATTATCATGGAGACAAAGTTATTGAAATTTGTGTTTAGCTACAGGTCACTGAAAAGTAGTAGGTGCTTCACTGTATGCAGCACTGAGCTGTCAAAGGCTGCGTGGCATGATTCAGTGCATTGTGCAAACAGAGAATCTGTCTGTCAGTAGCCTGGTGCTTGTTGTTTGGTGTTAGATGCTGTTGAATAGGATTGATGCAGGGACCTTACAAATGGCTGTGGAAGTGGACACTTACAGAAGATCTTGTCCAATTCACTGATAAACAGTCACTTAGTGTACTGGTAGCAATCCATCTGAAAATGGAAGAAGACAACAATAAAAGTTAAATTATAGTCTTTGCAGTTTTAATCTTAAAGAAAAAAAAAATAAATAAAAAAATCAGAATGTAATATAATTTGCAGAAACAGAAGAAAAATCCATAACAAAATTACTTTTGATCTTTGTAACTGTTATTTAATGGAGGAGAGGGAAAAAAGGAGCATGAAGATTTCAGTTGTTTAAAAATAATTGTTTTTAATCTTTTAAAGATTGAAATTCTAAGCACTGCAAAAATATTAAAAAAAAAGAGCAAAAATAAGCACTGAGAAAATATTCTAAAAACTTGTTTCTCTTGTAAAAAAAAAATGGTGAAACGAATAAAGCCAGAAGAGTAGTAATTACTATAAGAAATGTATCATTGTGACTATAATTGATTATACCTCCCATTCAATCATATGGAATTCAAGATCTACATTGTTCGCATTCTTTGAAGCAGAGTAAATGTATATTTTTCATCCTAATCACAGATTCAATTCCACTTTAATAAAAATAATTGAAAACACTGGCATTGTCTTCTTTAAAAATAAGAGAACAGTAGGTTAGGAGTGTTCTTGTGTAATGTGATGATGCAACTACTATAGAAACCAGGACATTTGTTTTGACACTCGATTCATTATATTTGTATTTGTTTCATATTTACGGTTTGCTGTGTGTATTTACAGTTCACTAATGGGTAAATTTTATATTGAAAATAAAGAATTGAATAAGAAAGTTTTTTGCAAACTGGAAAACTGTGGCAATGAAGTAGAATAGGAATGGACTTGATAACGTCAATGTGTCATCAAAATGCTACTCTCAAACAAATGGATGTAATTGATATTACTGGCTTGTACAGCTGAGACAAAGATGACATTGTTAATAGGCTTTACATTTTCAATGATACCTATACTCCTAATTTTTTATCTATTTTTCAAGTTCTTTTGAAATTATTATTTGCACTCAACTGCGTAAATAAATAACTGAAATAAATGCAGCATTCTATTGCTAAGTCTTTGGAAAGTGCCACCCTTTTTTTAATTATTATTATTATCTTCAGTATTTTCTTTACAAGCTGAAAGGACTTTAAATATTTTCTTAATGTAAAAGTTTCCATGACTTTTCCATGAACAGGATTGCTGCTGAAGATCTTTTGCTGTGAACTCTCAATTTTGTTGAACGTTTTCTCTCTCTTACTCCAGAGGAATGGGAGTAAATATCTGTAGATATTTATACGGTCAACTTCTGCTATATTTGAATTAGCTGGAATTACTCCAATTTACTTTTGATAAAATATTTTAATCTATGCTGTCAAGTAAGGTGTTTTTTTTCCTTGAGTTTTTCTGCTGTCTCTCTATTGACCATAAAAACAGCTATATGTGACTGGTTCTTAAACAGAAATATTTGCTTCTAGGATAGAATAATAGAAATAATAGAAAATATTTGGTCATATAAGTGTGTCCTACTTTGATCTAAAACAACCATAGAGATCCAAACTCCAAGATCCAATAGTGTTTTCAGGAATCAGTTGAAAATATGAGTATTATCCATTAACTGGCAATTACGTTTGACTTCCCTGTTAGGAAACCATCCTTCCTTCCTCTACAGGGGCAGCAGGTCATTCTCCCTGATCCTACCAGATTCTCCTGGTGACAGCAGCCTACACAGGGTGCTGCTGTTCTCTTCATACAGGATACAAAACACATTTAAGAAGATGATCAAAAAATAACATGCTCTGTAAGTAGAGAGGATGGAACCAGACTTGATGGACTACCAAGGAAAATATTTATTTTATATATGCAGAATATAATATATATGCAGAAATATATATTTATAATATGCAGAAATGCAAACGTGTTTGAGAACAGTAAATAATTAATTTCTTTTATTCGAAATAAGTAGTTCAAAAATGATTTTGAACTATTCTGTTACAAACAGTTCTGGTTGTTTGGTTTTTTATTTATTTATTTATTTTTTTACAGGAAGTTTTTTGGAAGGTCTGAGCAGTACTTAATTAAAACAATAAGTGGTGTAGAATAATTACAGTGCAATATCCTCAGACTTGAAAGTTAAATAAACCAATAGACAAGTTTTTGAATATAACAATACTGGCTTAAAACACAAGTCTAAAATGATAATAGCAACTTAAATCCTTGTAAGCTTTCCCTGGTATTTATCTTCATGTTTATCTTATTTTCTCTGTTTCACGAAGACAAGAATGTATTTTGCATTTGTTTCTAAAGAAAGCTCATCTTTTGAGTAATTTTCATCTCCACAATGGCTGGAACTATCAGAAAAGTACTAAGTGCAACAATATGAAGATTATAATCATTATCAAATGAGATATATTGCAGAATAAAGAATGCAAACCATTCTGCTAAATATCTGCCTGATCCAATAATGTCTGATGATTTCAAAAGAAAAATCTATACAGAAAATCATCTGCAAGGTGCATTAAAAAATGATTTCAATTTCCATTTACTTGCATACCCAACTCAGCTCACTTAGGTAGTTTCAGTGAAGTTAATGGCACTGTCAGTGGAATACATAGCTGTCTGAAAGACTGGGGCCATGGAGGGCATTTTTATTGCCTCTAGTATGCTGGGGGGAAACAATTTTATTACACAAGAAGGAACTGGATCAGAAAGTAAGTGTGGCAGACTAATCTTCAGTTGCTACCAATTAACATAATATAAAGCATGTTGTAAGATTGATTTTATTTCTTGCTGTCCTTGTTGTAAATCTTCTTTAGTAACCACTTAAGTGTTTCAAAGACCAAATTCAGGATTTTCAGTCATGATAATTGTTGCAGAAAGGGGTAAGGAGATTAAGCTCAAAGAGCATACAGTCCTATAAATTTTACTTGCAGAATGAAACATGAGGAAAAAGAAAAATAGAAGCATACGGATTGACATAAAATTGCCACAGCCTACACTTACTAGAATAGAAAGACTAAGCAACTAAATGAATAAGATAGAACAAAATATTTGTATTGGAATCAATATTTATTAACAATATTCAAAATATTTGGAATTGATGTTGGAAATGGTTTGTTGCAGAATAAGCTGTGGGAACATGATTCATTCACAATGAATAGTCTTTTCAGAAAGAAATAAGAAGGAAAGCATTGGAAAAGCCTTTGTAAAGAGTTTTCTTAGCAGTCAATAAATAAAGTTGAGTTAATTCTACCTTTATATCCTGGTTCCATTCTCCAGAGAGAAAACTCACATGTTCATTTTGAGCATTCATCTCACTTGTTCATTCTGAGCAATGAACAACGAAATCCATGGCTTTATCATTCTGTTCTTTTAAGGTAGAGGAAAGAAAAAAGCATGTCACTAATGGTTTGTGCCATCTTTTGCTGAATCCTGTGTTTCTTAAAAGGATTTAAATAGCACAGTGTTTATCTCCAGCAAACAATGAATTTCTCTCTGGGAAGTACACTGTTTTTTTAAACTAATGATCATAGGGTGGGTGGAATAGCCATAATTTCTTAGCAGTCTACCAATGAATATCCATATCTCTGTGGATTGGATATCAAATTGCCTGGGAAAGAGGTCATGTTTAAGTGCTCTACAATTTACTGGTTCAAATGGTTTAGGGGGTATCCCAGAAGGAATGCTTCTCACTGCAAGTTATTTTCCAAGCACAAACACATGTCTGGGATTGGCACTTCTGAGGTGTCACCTGTAATTGTGTTTCTACGAAGACTCAATAATACTGTAGTTTTCATGCAGACTACAGAGAGCCTTTGAAACAGGCAGATGGACAGAATTCTTAGACTGAAATTCCAAAAACAAATGGGAAAACAGAATTTCCAAGATTTTTTTTAAGATAAAACTCCCGAAAGCTACAAATTGCTTGAGAAAATCTTCATTCTCACCATTTCTCCAGGGAATCCCAGGAAGAAAGCTATCCCGGGCTTTGACATGTCTGAAGTATCTCTCACACTGAGGGTCTTGGTGTGTCTTTCCAGCTCTTCCCTGATTATACTTGATGCTCAACATCTTTTTCAACTTCTCTCCCACATCTTTTGTGACTGTCTATGTTTGGTTTTGTAATTATCTGCCCAATCTTTTTCCACCTTTGTGCTTTTCTCACTACTGCCAGTCTCAAGGACTATATTTCTCTCTCAAATTCTGTCACCAGGGATTTAAGATTTGGCTTCAAGGAAAATTATGTTCAAATTAAGCTAACACATCACATAAGCTTTTAACACAGACTAAAGCTACATACGTTTAAGAAGTCTTCCCCTCACACTATCAAATGGTACTTTTAGTAAGCACTGAGAAGTGTAAGTTTAATGTAAGTAAAGCAGCAGAAGTCATATGCTTTTGTTTTAAAATGCTACATAGCAAAGATAAGCTAATGCATTATTAGCAGACATATCTTCTGCTGGTAGCAAATTTTTTAATGTTTCATTCTGCTGCAAACTTCTACAAGCCAGGAAAGGAATCAATAGCTCTTTCTTTTTACCCTATCTTACCAAATTTTCTATACTGTCATGATCAGTTTATTTCCTTATATTCAGCCTTCAAAAACTGAGGAGTAAAGGCTACATCACAAAATGGTCATTACCGCAGAACAGCCTTGGGCCCAGGGTTACCTTAAAATTATAAGAGGGAATTGGCTCTTTTTTTGTCAAGAAAAAGCAAGCAATTGTAACATTGTTTACTGTGCTAGGTACCATGTCCAATCAGTGTCTAAGGGAATTTTAGGGCTCATAAAGGAAAGAAGTATTATTTATTCCATATATCTGCCAGTTGCAAGTTCAGTTTGTTTTCGTTATAGGTATCTGCTGTATCAGAGCATCAAATTTCTTCATAAAAGGGGCACGCTATTTCTTTGTTTTGACCTACTTTAGTTCTTGGGAGAAGGAATAACTTCTCAACTCCTTGTTATCTATCTCCTCGCAAAATGTTCTTGCATCTGCTAAACTTCAGCCAAACAATTTTTTTGTGCATGTGTGCTTCACAAGACCACTAAAGTTTGTGTTTGTGAAATCAAAGTCTTTCACTGCTGCGGAGTATCCTTTCATTTCTTCTATTTGGAATATGTTTGTACACTGTACTACATACTTCCAGTTGACACTTGTAGTGTAACAGAGAGACATAAAAGGTAACAGAGGCTCTCTTCTAGTAAATTTCTAGTCTTAACTGCTCCTTCTTAAACAAAAAAAAATATATATATTTCTGAGAGACATTTTTAGGTTTTGAACCTGACAGTACAGTGCTGTGAGCTTGATACCTACATCCAAAATTTCGTGTGGCTGTCATGGAAATTCTTAATGAACCATGTTAGCCAATGTCAGCTGTAGTAAAGAAAGGATCACACAGAGTTAAAATTTAATTTTAAATCTGCAAGTGCTACAGATTCAAGCTCTGCCAGATGCCTGGGGAAAATAAACTATCACTGGGCAAGGTTAGCAGGCAACTGATTCTCACCCTGGCACCTTCTATAGCATACAGCCATTACCATCAAGGATTTACTCTTCCAAGCAATTGAAGTAGTTTTTGTATTCCCCTATTGTTTGCCTGACTCATTTTTAAGCTCCTTTTATGCACTGATACATAACCAGACTTCAGTTAATGAGCATGTTAAATACAATTCCCTAGCTTTTTAATAGGGATTGCACAATTCTGAGGATCTCTTTGGTTAAAAGCCACACTTACTTCAGCACTCCTATATAATAAACCTAAAAATGACAGTGGATTACTTATTATGTAGTGATAAATTGCTTTTCCCTGTAAGATTTTTGTGTCATAAGATTATGCAAGGTACGCAAATTAAGCCACAAAAGTCATCCTATCTACCTCAAGAAAAAAAAAAAATATCATAATGCTGTAGGAACGTGCTATTTTTAAACTGGAAATGATCTATAATTGCTAGAAAAGTAGATAAGATATTAAGTGCAAAAATGTAGCAGAATTTCTGATCCAGAATAATTTAGCTCACTTTCTCTCCCTACCTTGGGGGCCTTATTAAATAACATCACATGCCACTCAAATTTACTATTTTAGGAACTTATATATTGTGGGAACTCTTGACAAAGGCACACACCATGTAAATAAAAGCCATTGCTGTTCTTTGTGAGGAAAGCCCTTGAAACGGATAAAGACATAATCTTTTTCCTGAGCTCCAGCTTCTGTCTTTACTGCCAACAGAACAGATTCAGTCTCTTTCAGGTTGTTTCCTTTCATTGCTTTTCCCTAGCATTTCTCTGAGAAGGTTGTCTTGAATGAGCTACCCTCTAAATTCACTTCTCTTTTTTTCTGTCTTATGTCAAGTTCAATCTGTCTGCAAACATTGGTATCATTCTGAACCTTAATATCTTTTCTAATCTATGTGCTTCAAATTTCTCTATCCTCAAATCCTGTCTCTAACTAAAGAGAGAGTTTCAATTTCCTTTTTTAATTTGATTTTCTCTCCTTGTGTCTACTGGAAAGAATTTATTTCCTTCAGATTCTTATATTCCTCTATGATATTATTCCTCTGTTATTCAGCTGCACTGCAAAGCCTGTCTCTAATTATTGAACAATATTAATCTGTGCATCCAGTCTACTTCATTTATACAAATATTTCCCTCATTATTTTAAAAATCCGAAGCTGACAGACTAAATAATAGCATATACAAATAAAAGTCCAGAGTCTCATAATCCTTACTTGAATTCTGTTTTCTAAGCTTCAATTTATCATGGAAAGAGGAAAAGCAATACTTTCACAGACAAATGTGAACTTGGTGTGACTAATCAGCAGTGACAGTTATATGTGTAAAGAAGACTCTAATGCAAGTCTGAAAGATGAGTGTGGATTTAGCTGTGGCTATGTAAAAAGGATATAAATAGGCTGTGGCCTTCCAGTTGTTCACCAAATACAAGGCCTCTAAGAAAAAAGACAGGTTTGCTTGACCTACTTATACATCTGATCCACTTTAATTGTATCTTACATTCAGTTCCAGTTTTCAGGGCCCCAGCTACATCCATCTCTGCATCACACAATGTTCAGCTGCTCAGGCTCAGACCCAACTTTCAAGATGCTGCTCTCTGACATTTGGATGTCTTGGAGGGGACGTGTTCACCTTTGTCTGGAAGCTGCTTTTAAGCTGAGGCTCTCTCCCTTGATTTGTGCCTGACCTTGGGCTCTATCTCACCTCTATCTAGATTCCTGGCTGAACCCAACGGCTATCACCAGAGCTGCCTCCCTGTATTCATCCTCTGAGAGCTCTACTCAGCCACTACTGCCATCTGCCTGCCCTTGCATGGGCTCCCTGGCAGCTCTCATAAGTGGAGCAGCATCTGATTGGCAAGTATGAACACTCATAGAATATAAATGCCTGGTGTAAGGAGAGTTAGCAGAAACAAAATACATCCATCTAATGTCAGAAGAGTGCTGGATGACTCATGAAATCTAAGTGATGAAATCAGTATAGAAATGATCTAGTGATTAGATGCTTTAGTGTCCCAAAAAGAGACCTTGGAGCAGTTGGCCACTGCCCAGTATTTGAACAGCTGTGCTCTGGAGTAGTCAGCAAACAGAGACATCCCTGCAAGATGCTGAAGGGAGCAGCAACAGCTTTCGTAATAGAAAGGCCATATGTTTCTATGGGTGGCACATTGTGCATCATGCACTTATGTCTAGAAAAAATTCTGAGATTACAGATACCCCAATATGTGCAGTACTGTAGAGATAGAATATAATTGCAAACAGAAGAAAAATCTTCTTTTGGGGAAAAAACGAAAGAACATCAAGTGCTGAATATTGTCAATACAGTTTCATCCTTGATCCAGTTGTATAAAAACCATCTGACTTTCAGGAAATTCCCTGCAGTTCTCTTCAAACTTCTGAATTTTGAAGATTTTGAGATTTTGAATTCTCGGGTTTTCTGCTAGGATACTGACTGAGCTGTCTATCTTGAATCTTGGCATTAGTCTTCATTTAGCTGAGATCATTGGCTGCAAGCTCTGCTGCTGCACAACTGTATTGAGGGGTTCAGTGAGGGTGACAATTAGTTCTATGTTCAATCTAAGAAGGAGAAAATACGAAGGAGTTATCTCAATGGGAAAAGAGCACAGAAACCTAGGTTGGTTAAACCTATGATGGAAAGGTTTTTTTTCTATATTCTTTTCAGAAAGGAAGACTTTTTTTTTTTTTTTTTTTTTTTTTTTTTTCAAAAAAAAATATTTTTTTTTTTTTTTTTTTTTTTTTTTCTGCCTTCCACAATGCTGACATGTATGTAACAGTTCTCATGGTACTGATGCTTCGTAGCAGACTGGTAGGTTGAGCACACATAAATAATGCATTTTCTGAAAAATAATCCAATTTATGTCAGTTCACATGAATGAGTCATAAGTATTTATCAGCATGTCTGAATATTTATAGTAGAAAAACAAGGTTTTGTTTATATGATAGTCAGTGTCAGATAAACTCATGAAACTAGTAGACAATCTAACACTTGTTACTGTAAAGATACCCAGCACTGCACACAATGTACATGTTTATGTTAAACACTAAAAAAAGCATTATATTGTTTTGTTCTAGATTCAGCTACTGTAGCTTGTAGGATCTGTACGAAATCTGAATGCCACTTTCTTCACTCCAGCAATAACCATAAATTACCTCATGTCAAATATGTCGAGACTCCTCTAAGCGTTTAATTTCATTATCTGGCTGTGTTTATACCTGCAATGCAAGCAGGGTTCAGTTACCTGGGGTCATTTTCATTCATAGGTATTCTGTAGACCTGACTTTTATAAATATCTAGAGTCCTTGCACACTCAAGCATAAAGTTCATTATAGCTCCAATCATCTCACACTTATTAAAGTCAATAAAATACTGTAAGAAAGATATTGCCTAAGAAAAATCTATACCAGTCAAATAATTAAACATACTTATAACCTCTTTTAAAATATTCAGATAAAGATTCAGTGCCTGAATTAAATTTATCATTCAGAAGGGCTTTAGAAACTTTCAAATGTGTTTATATGAAAATTAGAAAGTTCTTATTTCAAATTTGTTTATACAAAATTCTATAGGTTTACTTTTGAAATTAAAAATTATAATCTACCAAAATACCTCTAGATAGTTGCAGTCAGAAAGAAGACTAAAGAAATCAGTAAAATAGAATCATAGAATCATAGAATCACAAGGTTGGAAAGAACTTAAAAGATCATCTGGTCCAACCGTTCTCCCATTACCATTGCTACCACAAGATACTAAACACACCTCGTAGCTCCTCATCCAGACGCCTCTTGAACACTGCCAGGGACGGCGACTCCACCACCTCCCAGTGCCTGACCAGTCTCCGAGAGAAAAAGTTTTTCTTTATCCCTAATCTAAATCTCCTCTGTCACAACTTGTGGCCATTTTATCGGGTCCTGCTTGTCTGTGAGAAGAGGCCAAACCCCTCCTCATCACAGCCTCCATTCAGGTAGCTGTAGAGTGCAATAAGCCTCCTCTTCTCTAGACTAAGCAATCCCAGCTCCCTCAGCTGCTCCTCATAAGACTTGTGCTCCAGACCCCTACCAGTTTTGTTGCCCTTCTCTGGACGCATTCCAGGGCCCCAGTGACTTTCTTGTAGCAAGGGGCCCAAAACTGAACACAGCACTTGAGGTGCGGCCTCATCAGTTCTGAGTACAGGGGATGATCACCTCCCTGGCTCCTGCTGGCCACACTATTTCTAAAGTAGGCCAGGATGCCGTTGGCTCTCTTGGCCACCTGGGCACGCTGTCAGCTCATGTTCAGCTGCGCATTAACCAACACCCCCAGGTCCCTTTCCTCTTCAGAGTCATCCAGTCACTCATCCCTAATTTTATAGCATTGCGTGGGGTTATTGTGGCCAAAGTGCAGGACCAGGCACTTCACCTTGTTGAACCTCATTCCATTCACCTCAGCCCAGAGATCTAGCTTATCTAGATCTCTCTGAAGGGCCTCCTCTGGACCTTCATGCAGATCCAGACTACCTCCCAACTTGATGTCATCTGCAAACTTACTGAGGGTACACTCAACAGTCTCATCAAGGTCATCAATAAAGATATCAAAGAAGATGGGCCCCAGTACTGACCCTTGGGGGACACCACTTGCAATGGGTCACCAGTTGGACTTAACTCCATTAACCACTACCTTTTGGGCACAGCCCTGTAGCCAGTTCCTTACCCAAAGAAAGGTATACCTGTCCAGGCCACGGGCAGCCAGTTTCCCCAGGAGAATACTGTGAGAGACCGTGTCAAAGGCTTTGCTGAAGTCTAGGTACACTACATCAACAGCCCTTCCCTTGTCTACCAGTCTGATTACCCAATCGTAGAAGGAGATGAGATTGGTCAAGCACGACCAGTCTTTCATGAACCCATGCTGGCTGAGCCTGATCCTCTGGATGCCACGCACATGTCATGTGATCTCACCCAAGATTATTTGCTCCATAACTTTCCCTGGTACTGAGGTCAGACTGACAGGCCTGTAGTTCCCTGGATCCTCGTTAAGGCCCTTCTTGTAGATGGGAGTCACATTGGCACGCCTCCACTCCTCTGGGACCTCTCCACATAACTAGGAGTGCTTACATGGCAGACAGTGTTTCAGCAATCTCCCCCACCAGCTTCCTCAGCACCCTAGGGAGGAGCCCATCCAGTCCAGTTACAAAAGCTGTAAGTATTAAAAATTCCTAAGACTTTGACAGTCTTCTGATGCTAAAGAAAAAAACACCTCTCAAAAACAAATGAGATAAATAATTTAACAGAATTAGGGGAGATAAATGTATCTCTTGCTTAGATCCCTCATTTGTTGTGCACACTCTCCAAGACTTTCTTATATCACTATTTCACTTACATTACACTTTGCCTTAAAATAAAGACAAAAAACTCAAAACAAAATATCATTTAAGTAGAAAAGTGTGTGAACAGCTTTTAAACTTTAGACAAAGTTTTTACTATCTCCAATGTTAAAACACATGCTTTTGCAGAATTCCCATCAATGCCTAATCAGAGAATTAAAAAAATAAAAATAAATAAAAATCCTCAAATTTGTATTTTACATTTGTACCATAAGATCAAGAAACGGTAACGGAACTTTAAGTTCATCAAGTTACAACCAGTCTGCTACATACAGGGACACCCCCCAACTTTGGCTTACGATAAACATTCTATACTGCTCAGATTTTATATATGACCAACTGATGGCAACAACCTAATCAACCTTCAAATAGATCTACCCTTTTTTTTTTTCTTTTTTTTTTTCTTTTTTTTTTTTTTCTCTTTCTCTCTCTCTCTTTTTTTTTTTTTAATAAAGATTTATCAGTCACATAAAAATTGCTTGTTTCTCTTTTGGTCTTACTTTTTGTTACTTATTTTTCCTTTTTGTTTTATAGAAAATATACATGGTAAAGTAGCAAAATTTCTTGTGACAGCAAATGTCCATCCAGTAAATAATATTTTAGGTAGTTTAAGAACTGTTTTAGAGCATCTCTTTCCTTCTACTGTAAGGGAATTTTATCTTGCTAACAGCTGCTTTGCTGCTACTATAAACAACATAATTTTCTTCTTCAAATATGAAGATTAATGCTGCCTCAATACATATGTCCAAACCTTGTGTTTGAATGGGAAATGATAAATTAATCTCTAGATTCCTAAACAACATCTTAGCATAATTTTATTACAACTGTAGAAGCCTTTTCACAATCCATTTCATTGCATCTTTTTGTTTTCTTTTTTATTCAATGGATCTATCAGAAAAGAGAAAATGTAGGTATAAAATGGAACACATTTTCTGTTCCATGCGATGAATCATAAAGACGACCTTATTTTTTTTCTTGGGGGTGGTCAGTCACAGACAACCCACCACAGTTCACATACTGATATTTATTCCATGTGATATATTTCTAGGTGTTCTGCTATGTACAGAAATAACATGGATATGCTTAATATTTTCTTGCAGATTTTGTGTGATGTGATAGTAACCACAAGAAAGTTTGTTGGAAAACCCTAAGAATCTACTGGGAAAAAAAAAAAAAAAAAAAAAAAAAATCCACAGTATTGTAGCCTGTTCTAGATTCCCAGAAGTCCAGCTTGTTAAAGGACAGAAATTGAGAGGAGTAAAAAATTATCTCAAAGGCTAACTTGAGAGAAAAAATCATAAATTTCTGTACACCAAAGGGACTCTGTCTACTATATACCTAGAAGCAGCTGGTAAACAATGAAAAATGCAATTTTGATTCCCATATAATATATTAGGTGTGTTTCACAAACTGTGGATGTTCTGCTTTCAATCTTGGTCTCCTTCTCTGACATGAATTCAAATTAAATACTCTCGCTGTTTGTTGAGAATATCTCAAAGCATTTCTTAACCTTGTATATTATAATTTGAAGAACCTTGCCACATTCCATCATTTTTATTCTGTATGCATCTCTTCTAATGTTATGTCTTTCACTTTGTCCTCACTTTGTTTGTAAAAGTAACTGTCACCATTAACTTAAGAATGTGGGTCAACATTAAGTGAAACATGTAATGATTAAAGTAATATTGCAAACATCTATGATTTGAACTCTAAGAACAAATAACAACTAATCTATTTTCTTTTACTGTTTGTGATGAAAAGGTTTTACACCTGGCATGTATACTGAGAACTGGCTAACTGGCAGAGCACAGAGGGTTGTAATCGGCAGTGCAGAGTCCAGTTGGAGACCTTTAACCAGTGGTATTCCTCAGGGGTCGGTGCTGGGTCTGGTCTTGTTCAACATCTTCATCAATGACCTTGATGAGGGGATAGTGGCCACCCTCAGCAAGTTTGCTGATGATACGAAGTTGGGAGGATTGGCTGACACGCCTGAAGGACGTGCTGCCATTCAGCGAGACCTGGACAGGCTGGAGAGCTGGGCAGTAAGAAACAAAAGCAAGTGTAGAGCCGTGCACCTAGGGAGGAATAATTGCATGCACCAGTACAGGTTGGGAGATGACCTGCTGGAGGGGAGCTCTGCAGAGAGGGACCTGGGTGTCCTGGTGGACGACAGGTTGGCCATGAGCCAGCAGTGTGCCCTTGTGGCCAAGAGGGCCAATGGCATCCTGGGGTGCATTAAAAAGAGCGTGGCCAGCAGGTCGAGGGAGGTGATCCTCCCCCTCTACTCTGCCCTGGTAAGGCCTCATCTGGAGTGCTGCGTCAAGTTCTGGGCTCCCCACTACAAAAAAGACAGGGATCTCTTGGAAAGAGCCCAGTGGAGGGCCACGAAGATGGTGAAGGGCCTGGAGCATCTCTCCTATGAGGAAAGGCTGAGTGAACTGGGTCTGTTCAGCCTTGAGAAAAGAAGACTGAGAGGGGACCTGATCCAGGTCTATAAATATGTAAGGGGTAGGGGGCAGAGTGGCGAGGCCAGACTTTTTTCAGCAGTATGTGGAGACAGGACAAGGGGAAATGGCCAGAAATTGGAGGATAGGAAGTTCCGCACAAGAACTTCTTTATGGTGAGGTGACGGAGCACTGGAACAGGCTGCCCAGGGAGGTGGTGGAGTCTCCTTCTCTGAAGACCTGCCTGGATGCCTACTTGTCCCTAGCTGGTGTAGGGAACCTGCTTTGGCAGGGGGTTGGACTCGATGATCTCTGGAGGTCCTTTCCAACCCCTACAATTCTGTGATTCTGTGATGTACAGAGCAAAGAATCAGTTTATGAAATTGGAAATTATATTTTTTTTTCATAGATGCAAGGTTGTTTGTTATTGTCAAATACAGAAAGGAAAAGAGTATGTTTGAATACCTGTGGACCTACACACAAACGGAAACATACATGCATTTTCTATTGTATGGGTAATCCATGTATATTTCAAAAGGGAAATGTATCCATCTCCACTTACAGCATTCTCTTAAACTACTAAACCACTGAGTTTACCTGAAGGACTATTTCGATCCATCTTTGTTTGTTCTAGTCAAGAGAATGAATCATTTTCTCCAAGAGTGGATTCTGCTGTCCAAATTCACTTTATAAAAATCTTACTTTTATGTGGGTCAGAGCTAAAGACAACTCAATTGCTTTCAGACACTTCTCCAAACAGCAGTAGCAGCACCAAGAAAACTGCCAGTGCTGCATCTGTGTAGCTCATCAGAGATGTCTTAAAAAATACTGGAGTATTCCAAAAAGAAATTACATGGGAAAGTGTACCTGTTTAGGTACTCCTTAGAGGAAGCACTTCAATGAGTTCTCTTCCTTCTCCTTTGATTACCAAACTACAGCTAAGAAACAGTATTTTTTTATTGTGTTATTCATTCTACATAATTATATATGTAAGTATCTTATTACATCATATCAACAGCAGCTAGTGATTTCATATTTATGAAGAAAATAGCTTTTGATTCATGCTTAGACTTGATTGAAACTGAAGTTCCCACACTTTCTGTTCTTTGGTGTTCTGGCTTCAAGAGTCTGCCTCTGGCTACTCCTTGCTCCTTGACTGATGGTCTTTGCCAGAAGGCAGAGAGAGATATCAGGGTAGGAATTGTAACATTGTCTCTAGATGGAGTGCAACCTGTACAGACCATATTTAGATTATGAGTCTTCCTGAGTGCATGACTGCTGTGTAAAATCCAGATTTTATACATATTATACACACTTTATCAAAGTAAGTAAAGAATAACATACATCTGTAGCTGTACACTGAAACTGTCAATACTATTTTGGATTTGTAACTGCAAGATTTTTGGATTTATTTTCCGTAATATTTCAGTTTTGTATATGTATGCATCATCTTTGCATTTTAAGTAGGTTTCAGCTAAACAATGTTTCTTTTGTAACATCTCTGCTCTTATATAATATTTATATAATATTATATATAAATTATATATGTATAATTTATATTGTTTAATTAGAATTATACGACATGGGTAGAAGTCATTAATATAAATGGTTGTCTTTTAAATTTTAGAAGACAATTGGGGAAAGGAAAGCTACAGCAAGAACATCTCTTAAATGCCTATGGTGATTCTAGATATATAAAAAGGTCAGGATGTATGTGGTATACATGTAAGCACTAAAATTAAACTCTCCACCTGAAAGTTCTATCATCAAAGACACCAAGGTGAAGTAGTAGATGTGGCTGAATTTCTTCCCTAATGATTTCATTTGTCCATTCCCTGCCACTTTTTGATACTTTATCTGTTGCTACAACAGTGCAGAAGTGCAGAACCTGACTTGGGAAAAGTTTTTCCACACTTCAGAAAAGTGTCTCACTGAAAGACAGAGTGAACAGATAAGTATAGTAAGATTTTACCTATAGGAGCAGATGATTAGCAGCATTTCATCAACCAGTCTTCTTAGTACCTTAAATTAACAAGTTGACTGCTTAACAGCTGATTAATACAATACAATTTAGATAAATATCTTTAACAGCTGATTAATACAATACAATTTAGATAAATATCTTTGGGATACATTTTCCCTCTTTTCCAAAGGTCTTTTTTTTATGGAGCTTGCTCTTTAATATTTCTCTATGCTTGCAGGAATTTTCAGTTCTCCCTCTTTAAGTCTCAGACTGTATTCAGTTTAAAGGACCCAAACCAAGACTTGAAATGGAAAATAAAGAAAATGAAGAGCCTGGCTTATTTCTGTATGCCCAAATTCATTTTGATAACTGGAGTTTCATCAGAAGCATGAAGATATTTGTTCATACTGATACTTTTCATATAGTTTTGTAATCCAAGGCACGTGTTATTTTATGCTCAATAGCAAACATTGCTTTGTACTGCCTGAACAGAAAATGGAATCATAACACATGTCTGTTCTCTATATCTGGCCATGCTTCACCCAACTAATTTTTATCAGTTTTGTATGTTAAGAGTTCATATTACAGCTATGTATGAAGCTATTTTTTTTTTCAGAAAGAGATAATTTCCTATTTCTAGTTCGTCCTCTGTCTTATCTGTGCAAGGAGATTAATCTTTTTAGGCAACGTTTGCCTAAAAACGTTCTGTAAAAATAGTTCTGTAAACCAACAAAGAGCAAAGCCATTTTTCTTTGAAGTGACTGTAGTGTCTTTACATTGTTTCAGTATATCTCTTTTTCCAAAACTTGTCTTATGAGTTCAGTAATTTGTTTTTGTCATTATCCACTCTTATTCTTCTGCTAAATATATGAACATTATCAAATCTTCTCATTAGTGCTTTCCACAAAACTGCACAGATCCTCATACAAAGTAGCCTGCATACATACAAATCTTCTCCTTCTTTGATGCTTTAAACTGGGTTAAATTTTATTGAAACTGGTGAGCATAATGTCTGTCCATCACTGAGTCTAAATGCAGAGAGGAAAGCTTATGGAAATTATGATCAGCTTCAAAATTTTGAATGTTATCTGCTGGAACTCTTTCTGCTTGTAGAAAATAGGCATAAATACGAGTACTCACATAAATAGAAGTACTGGTTAGAAATACACAGACTAGAATAGTATTCCAAGAAAAGACCTTTGGGAAAAAGTCTAGGTAGAATGCCTTGCAATCTGATCAAAGAAACGGTCTGATTTGATTCCTCTTGGATAGGAAGAAACAGAGATTTATATACACAATTTTTTTTAATGCGATGAGTATCAAAAACATTCCTGCTTTCAGACTTATCTTTTCCCCATAAAGAGAATAATGGTGAGAACCAGAGACAGGTCACCTGCTTTGATGCATGCATAAGATCTCTGAAAACAAATGCCATGCAATCTTGTTCAGTATTTTCTTTAGACAACTTTAAACTATATTAAGTTACTGCCAAAGAGAAATTTAAGGACTGATTAAATGTTGTTTTCTGAGAATGAGACTTTTAGGGTAGGTTTCATATGGCAGCATGTTCACTTCAAAATCAAAGTCCACAGGAACAGCAAGTGAGAGGGCTCTACCTTCTGTCAGTATACCTTTAACACAAAGACTGCTAATTTGTCAAAGACCAAAATTGTAGACAAGAATCAAAGCCACAATCACTATTCAGAAACTCTTGTTATTTTTATGCCTGAGCATAAAACTGTAAAGGCATAGGCATAAAACTAAAAGTTGCAAATTTAACTTTTTATAATGCCCAGAATCGGTAATAATTGGAATTAGACTGTATATTCCATTCTGCAAAGCTTCACATCCCAATGTCAAAGTCTTGTTTCTGGTTATATAATGAGATTTACAGTTTTGAATGATGCAGAAATAATTTTAGAAAATCTACCTCATGTATGTTTGACTATTCTGGACCCCTAATATCTCTCAGACTGATTTAAGCTGCAGGTCTGACACTTCTAAATTGTTCACAACTAGTTCAGGTATTACATATGCCTCTGAGAAATGTACTTTAGGTTGTCTGACTTCGTCAATATTTTTTCTACTTCAGGAAAAAAAGAACAAAAAACAGAATGGTAAAGATTTTGAAGAAACTGCTCAGAAGCTGATGGAGTATTTTAGACCAGAGAAAAACATACTTCTTGCTAGAAAAATGTCACATTACTGGGCAAAAGAACAATATCATTTTTAAAATAATGTGGGAAAACAATGAAAAATGGACAACAGCTATCTGCTTTCTTTAAGTATGCATTTTGTCCCTGTGTTGTTTAAGAGCACCGTGGTATAACACAGATTTGCACAAAAACTATCCTAAATTTTGGTTTGCTTTTGTAAATTTTGTCTCAAACAATATTTCTGAGTGTTAATGATATTTTATGAAATATAGACCAGTTCTGATATGAAAAGAAGAGTACTATTTAGGTAAAATTACTGTGTAAGTCTACTATCAAACTATTCTCATCCAAAGTTTTCTGTCAGTCTTGTAATAAGAGAAGCACTCAGAAAATTAATGGTACAAGGCTGGATTTTGAAAGGTAAGTATGGCATACCAGAAATTGAATTAGCTATTGTAAATTTTATTAAAACATAATATCAGAACAGAAAAATTCAAGGTAGATATATTAAAAAATGTTGAATGGCTAATGTGAAAAATGCACAATACAAGACAAAAACACAAAAACAAAAACCATAACTCATTGAATTGTGAATTTTGAAGAATATAACAGCGTACATTTCATTTTTCCAGTTAATTTGTACGCCTTTTCCAGTTCTGCAACTGATACTAAGTATATGAAACTCTACAAAGTAAGCAATAACAGAATAAAGGAGTGTGATTCGATGAAATTTCTTATTATTTCTTTCCTTTAGCTCCTACTCTGCTTCCCCTTTGCATTTTCTACAAGTTCATTCAAGATCTCAATTTCCTTTCATTGAGATCATCCCACTAGACTACCCCAGGTTGTCTATCTGATGTGTTTCATTGTGTTCTTCTCATCTCTTCAATCTGTTCTTCTTTTTCCATGAAGCAAAGCTTGGCTTCTGTTACATTGCCTATGCCATAAAAAGTTCACTGAGGTTCTTTAGGTCATGGTTCTGGTTTTTTATTCATAGTCCCTAAATTCTAGTTTCTTGAAGTGCATTCTAAATATGACATCCTAAATACTGTTTTAGTTAAATGACCACAATAGAGTACAATAAATCTTACCGTTATCAGGTTGTGTACTTACTATGATTTTGTAATTGTGGACACCTCTTGCCCTTTTCCCTTTGTTTCCAAACACCCTGAATATCATTCTGATTCTTGCTCTGGACAGGTGATTGGCAGTTGCTTAAATGTAGCACTGAGCCTGTCAGGTTCTTCTTCCTTTGAATCTCATTAAATTTCAGCAGTTCAGATGTCCATAAATTTCCTGAAGAAACAAAACTCCTTGTCAAAAAACAATCTTTCATTTACTGTATTCTGTAGTTCAGTTATAATATCTCAGCTCCAGAAAGTATCTCACATTCAGTTCAAGATTTCAAGTATAGCACATCACATGAGAACAAATCAAAATGTGGAACTCCTTTGAGCACCTCAGCTAAATGTCTGTTTTCAACTGGTTAACCTTGATTTCCCCCAGCTCACGAGGATATGCTGCATCAACTTAGATACAGTGATGAAGAATAGCAGAAGACTCAAATATTTATGAAATAAAAGAGATTTTAAGATAGACACTAGCCAAACTATATGCCTTCTAATAGATCTTTTTATCATAAACTCTTCCCCAAAAAACTTTGTTCCAACATTTTTTTGTGAAGCACTGATCTCTTTTCCACCCATTGACCGACTTGTCAGGATCAACTGCTTATCAGATTAACAGTTCACCAATTTCCTTTATCTGGCATGTGAGGTCATGGAAAAGGAGAAAGGCCGAAGTGCCATTCTAGAAATACATGAGGCAATTATGAGAAAGGAGTCAACACTGTACATCTTACAATCAGTGCATGAGGTTTGACAGGTTTTGCATTTTTGCCAGTATCACAGCTCACTGCTCATTTCACTAAGCAGCTGCACAGTTTGGGAAGCTTCCAGCTCACAGGAAATTCTATTTTTTTTTTTCGATTTTGAGCTGATTCAGAACAAAACAACAACAAATTTAAAGGAAATTTTATGGAAACTGTAACAGTGTCTTTTAGCCAGGTCTTTTTCACAAGCTACTATATGGCAGTATGCTACACCAATTATTGACATTCTCTTGTGTGGTTTAAAAGTGGAATGTAAGAGCTGATGGCTATAAATATCACCACATGGAAATTATATCCAAATAAAATAATCCAAACTTGAACTTGACTGCCCATGAAATGTTGATATATTGTAACAGTTATTTTCTCTTGCTGATTTAAAAATTAAAAAAAAAAAAAAAAGTGTCAAAGCTACACACTTTCTACATTTTTTTTTTTTTTTAAACAAGAGAACATTACACTCAAAATAAAGATCACATACAGGTATAGCAAGTCAGGACAGGAAAGCAATAGACTTGCATGTCTGAACCGGAACCTGCTGGTCAAACTGGAGAGGAAGAAGAAAATGCAGAAACAGGGACAGGTACCATGGGAAGAGTATAATGAAGCTACAAGGGTGTGTAGGGTTGGGGTCAGGAAGGCCAAGGCTCAGCATGAACTAAACTTAGCAAGGGATGCCAGGAAGAACAAGAAAGGCTTCGACAGATATCTCTACTAGAAAAGGAAAGATCAGTAGGGTGTTCTGACCCAGTGAGTGGCATAGGCAAGCTGGTAACAACAGACAAGGAAAAGGCTGAGGTCCTTAACAACTTATTTGCCTTGGTCTTCTCTGATAACTGCTCAACATACAGCCCTCAATGTTTGGTTTGGTAGGAGGAGATTGTAAGCAAAGATCGGGCTCATGACCACCTGAGGAACCCAAACATCCACAAGTCTGTGAGTCCCAATGAGATGCATTCCAAAGTCCTGAGGGAATTAAATGGTGTAGTTGCTAAGCAACTCTCAGTGATATTTGAAAAGTCATGGCAATTAGGAGAAGTCCCTGGTGACATGTAAAAAAGGTAACATCACACTCATTTTTAAGAAGGATAAAAGCATGACCCTGATTAATTGCATGATGGGTGTTGGGAGAATTATCATTACTGTACATGTTTCAGAAGTTTCAACAACACAACAAGGCACTGTGAAACAGGATATAAACAGTTGAATAGTGTTTAACTGCCTTTCAGATTTGTAATGTTTTAAATAGGTAAGAGAGAACTGAGCAGCATTTCAGACTTAGCATATAGCACTAACTGTGGATATAGGTAAGCTCATAGCTCCAAGAAGATCTTTAAGACTTGACCACTCTCTGCCTTTGTTGTGATATAGATCCTTTCATATCTAACCTTTTTAGTTTCATAGAGTCTTAGGATTCAGGCTGTGAGATACCTCAGGAAGTCTTCAGTCCAACTCGTGCACAAATCAGGACAGCCATAATGCCAGGTTCTGATGCTCAGAGTTTTCTGTAATTGGCTCTTGGAAATCTCCAAGGATGAATATTGTACAGTTTCTCTGAAAAACTTGCCATACTGCTCACAGGACTGCCCACATGAGCAAAAGTTATTTTTATTTTCTTTATATACAGTCTGAACATCTCTGTCCTTTCATGCACCACTGAGAAGAGTCTGTCGCTATTTTCTCACCTCCTGCAGTATGTAGTATGGACTGCTCTTACATCCTACAAAACCATGTCTTCTCTCCAGGCTAAAGGCCAGATCCTTCAGCTTCTCTTCACAGGGCAAATGTTCCAGATCCTCATTATTTTGGTTGTCTCCACTCCAGTTTTGTCCAAAACTGGACAAAGTTGTCTCTGGATGGCATCACATCCCTCTCCTGTGTCAACTGCACTCCACAGCCTGGTGTCATCAGCAAGATTGCTGAGCACTCACTTGATGCGAATGTCATTGATGAAGATATCAATGAGTATTGGTCCCAACACTGTCGCCTGGAGGACATCACTCCATCCAGGCATTGAGTCACTGACCACCATTCTCCAGACTCATTCCTGTCCTGGCCAGTTCTGCAGCCATTGGGCAGTCCATCCATTAAATCCATATCTTTCAATTTGGAGAGAAAGATGTTGCAGTATATTGTGTCAATGTCCTTAAAATGACAGAACCACAGAATCATAGGTGTTTGACCTCTCAAGATCATCTATTCAAACACTCCTGCTAAAGCAGATCCCTAGAGTAGGTAGCTGTCGCCTTTGTTTCGGCGACCCTGATTGAAGTCTCCTTGTGAAAGTGTTACGACAGCCCGGGTCAGTTTCCCACACTTTTCATGACACCAATGTGGTGAGCGGCAAAATGGCGTCAATTGCAGGGAGCAAACCCTTCTTAAAACTTTTCCCATGCCTTAAGGCTACTACCATTATCTCTGACTAATGGACATGTGGCATGTCTTGTTTCCTCCTTATTTGGTCTAACCTGTTCTCTCTTATCTTCAAGACATTTGTTGCCATGGTTTCCCAGGGGCCGAGGGGCCCCTGTGGACCCTGGAGACTGCCCCAGCCCATTCAGTTAACTACAGGTTGCACAGTAAAGCAGACAGCTGGATTTTTAATATCTCCAGAGGAGGAGACTCCATAACCTTTCTGGGCAACTTGTGACAGTGCTCTGTCGCCCTCATAGTAAAGAAGATTTTCCTCATAGTATATGGAACATTCAGTGTTCCAGTTTCTGCCCATTGGTCCTTGTTCTGTCTCCAGGCACTGCTTCAAAGAGCCTTGTCCCATCCTCTTGACTCCTGTTCTTCAGATATTTATAAGCACTGTCAAGATCCCCTCAGTCTTCTCTTCTCTATGTCTCTCAGCTTTACTCATAAGGGAGATGCTCCAAGCCCCTCATCATCTTTACATTCCTCTGATCTGCTGAACGTGTATCTCTTGCTATTTTGAAGGATACAGGGCGTTAGAGTTTTATTTTTTTATCTTATCCAGATAGCTTTACACAGCTACAGTTGTTACTGAGAGTGGTTGAAATTGCATCATTTACAAATGTACTGACATCCACATGCAGTACATTTAATGCTTCTTCTAAAATACTCTCATAATGTTTTGGTGGTTTTTTTGTTTGTATGTTTGGGGGGGGGGGGGAGTTGGTTTGGTTTGGTTTGGTTTTGCTTTGTAATCTTTGGTTAGTGTACTTAGGAAATATTCTAATGATAGGAACACTGACATAGGATATATCGCCCATACAGGCAATAGCAATGCACGATCAAACATTTTAAAAATATATGACAATAAATATCAAGCTATTATTAATCTTGTGATAAGGGAATGGACTATAAGCATTTTACAGTCCCTTACAGATCATTTTTCTATGTACTATTCCTTTGTGTGTTGCTGTATGATCTTACTGACATTCATGAATTGCCTTTTGAAAAATTCACACAAAAGAAAAATTGTTCCCCTTAAGAAGTTACTACTTCCTCTGGAGCATTTAAGAAATCCTTGTGACATAAGAAGTACAAGGAGAAATAATTTCTTGAATATATTTTTTTTAAAAAAAGTTGCACCACAATTGCAATGTGTCTTTTGTGCAAGTGTTGATGTGACTTTTCCACAATGAAAATTTTGCCAAATCACACCAATTACACACTAATAAGTTTAGTGTATGAAACACATCACTGAACATTCTCTCTAATTAGTGTTTCTCCTTCTGAATAATTACAGTTTGTATAAGTGAAACAAAAGATGCTATTATATGTGTAGATTAACTATTCAGGAATTTTTACTCCTTTAGAAGCAGAGATAGGTCTCTTTATCCCCCTTCTATCCTCTAAGGAATAAAGTGATAACTTTTTTCCTTCATGTACGTTTTACTCATAAAAGCAATTTGGAAAGGTCATTTTTATCTAATGGATCATGTTTTATTTTATTACTAATACAGAAAGGATATAAATAATTTTTAAAAACAAAAACAAAGGAAGTAAAAATACATTTTATAAGAAATAGTATAACAGAGATGAGCCACAGTCAACTAATCCAGTTGTCTGTTTATTCACAGCAGAAAAAAAAAAAAAAAAAAAAAAAAAAAAAAAAAAGTAGTAAAAGAAACCTTAACTTACCAAATAAAAGAAAATTCTCATTATTTGCCAGTATCTCAATGCAATAAAAGCTTCCCCCTCCCAGCCCTCCCAGGAATTTACCTTATCACATTTGAGGGTTTTCAGTGGTACTATAAATTTTAAGTTTAAAAAGGTCTGTACTGATGGAATTTGAGTTGGTCCAATTACTTCTAAAGTTTGATTAGACATTTTGTGAAAGACAAGAGAGAAACAAAAATCCTATTTTATCAATTTTATATTTATTACCTCACATTTCTTTTGATTGTACTCCTTAGCTCATACTGCCTCTCTGTATTTTCATTATTTTATATATCAGCACTGTCATACCCCATTCTATACCTAAACTAAATAATCTTCGATTTTATGAGTCATAGAGCAACACTTAATACTAACTGTCTTTATCTTTAAATTCTGTGCAGATATTTCTATACACTGGTTGAGGATGAATGCTCAAAGATACGCTTCAATACAAAATCTTTTTTTCCCACTTTTTACTCCTTTTTTTTTTCTTTTTTTTTTTTCCCACTTTGTAATCTTAAAGCAGCTTTTCATTACCATATGGTATTTCTCGGAGTGCAGTAAATTGGTTAAACTGCCAGGGGAAAAAAAAAAAAAAAGCTTTAAAACTGTGTACTTAACACAATAAATCTAACTGGTAGATGTTAACTGAAGCAGCATTCCTATCTTAGGTTTACAGTAAGGTATTTTTATTTAAAATGTATCTCCATCTGCTCTTCTTTCAAATTCTAGTGAATAAGGCTTTGTGTTGTAAGTGATTGTACCTAGTGGGGAACCAGCCCCTTTTCTTTGCCTTGTAATAGACAGAATTGTGACATCGCATGTTTCTCTGGAAAAAATTAACCCAGAAACAGTGGTAAAGCCCCCCCAGGTATTCATATCATAAAGGCACTTTAATAAAGCTCCCAAGTTCTTTCATCATTTGTCAAATGAAAGCATATTTTTGGTTTTTATTGTTTTTGAAGCAAAACAATTATTGATGAACACCTGAAGGGCTTTCTGGGCAATACTATCCGTTTGACAAATTCTAATTAAGCACAAGAAGAAATCACAGAGAATATTGATTTTTTATGAAAAGGCATGATTGATATTTCTTCACTTGAAGGTTTTGCTTTTCCAGTGAATACTATGGAGGAAATAAGGTGCATAAAAATAATATGAAAAAAAAATGTATCATTCAAAATAAAAAGAATTATTTTTTACAAGTAAGCCATTTCACAAGCAATTCTACTTTGCATAATGGGAATGAACTTGTTATGTACTTTAAAAAAGGACAGTTAATAAAAAGTTATTTTGCATGCCTAAATCTGAGTCTGTTCTTCTTTTCTCTATATCCTTTCCCCAGCTATTCTTAGAGAGAAAACTAAGAAAACACTCTCCAAGTGTCCATAATTGTTTGTTTAATTTTAATTAAACAAATGTCAGAATTTAATAAAATATAAGTAATTACCATTTGAACACTGTTAGTGTGTTCACTAATGTATTTTTCTTAATAAAGTTTTCATATGGAAGATGGAAAGATGCTTTCGTCTGATGATTGGGTCACAAATATATGGAACGCTGAGGATCAAGTTATTATCCATCTCAATTCGTTCAAAACCACTCAGACACATAGAGATCACTCACCTCATACTGAAAATCCTAGCTTTTTTTTTTCCAGTGAAGGAAAAAAACATCTCAGAATCTCAGAAGTCACTATGCAACAGAATACATACCCTGATATCAGCTGTGTAGGGAACAGATTTTCAAAATCTGCAAGAAAGATGCTCTTTATGCTACTTCTTTTAAAGTCATGAATCAAATATGTGTTCTATCTTTTGTCTATTTTCTTTGACACAGTTAAGAAAATCTCCTTTGGAGCCACAAAAATATAAAACAGAGTTGCAGGGCACAGAGACTACTATGGCCCTATTCAGTTTAGTTCTTCCTTTTCCATGCTGAGTGGCTGAATCAGGAATCTTGCTGTGAGTAGACCAAGCTTCATCACCACACACAAATACTATTGGTTCCTGCCAGGTATGAAAAAGTTCAAACTTGCTATAAGAGGAGCCAATGCTGTAGCAATACAGTAACATTCTGAACAATTATCACAGCTAATTTTTAAGAAAAGTTAAATCAGATAGGAGGAAATAGAAAAGTGGAATAATTTAGATAACATTGATTTATCAAGAGCTCACACAACTAATGTGCCATATTTTATTTACTATTTATCATCAGACAGTTTTTTAAGGTACAGTTCATGCTCTCTTAAAATATACTGCTTGTACCTGCAAGTGTATAAAACACAATTTTGTATGAGATTGAACAAGCAAAATAAGTTCATTGAACTATGCTGAAGAGCCACTTCTAGGGGTCAGGGAAAATAATACTGATTTTTTTATATCTTGCAAAACAATGCAATATTTAAAACAGAAATTGTAGTGGTATCTATGGAATGTGTCTGCACGAGTACTTTAAATGAGGAGAGTGCTTTTGAAGCCAATCTCCCCCTCTTTCTGTGGTTTGGATTGCATCACCTTTTATTTAGATTTAGAACACCTGGACTGGATTTTTTTCCTCATACTCTTCAAGCGCTAAATGGAGTTCTGTCCACTTGGCCAGACTAGAGTCAGCTTTAGACAGGACTACTGAAACCTATACTGGTATCAGGTACTCAGCCTCAACTACTTTACTGAACAAGTCAGTTTTCACTACACAACACAGTTTACCACTGCAGACATAGCCAGTGGCATTATTTCCTTGTTTTAACAGACATCTTAGTGCACCCTCTTTTACATACTTCAAAGCACCACTGATCACAGGTTATAGGAATATTCCTTTACAAAAGGAATTTGAACTACTGCTCCACTATGCTACAAGTATCATTATGAAACCCAAAGGACTAGTAAACAGGTTCTCTGATGCTTATTGTGTCGTGACTTTTGTACATGAGAATTTCGTGCACATTTTTAGCATACTGCTTTTTTCATAAATTCAAAGTCTTATTTAAAACCCTATTACAATGGCATTTCAGGAACTATTCAAATTGTAGTTACAAAAACAAAAACAACAACAACAAAAAACCACTATACATGCTGTAAGATATATAATTTACCCAAAACTACAAAAACAATTGAAAACAAATAGAAAAATGTTACTAGAATTCCATGCACTAACTTGCTTTCAGAACTTGAAAACATATTGCAGTGCATGCTGTTAAGATGTTTGGAAGTTTTTCTGTAAAACTCAGTAGCATCTACTCAGTGTTTGTAAGGATTTTCAAATCTGTGCTTGGACAGGGAAATATGAAATATCAACTTTCTTTAACAACACATATATAATTCACATATATATATCATTTCACATATGCATAGAACATAAGTCATGCAAAATACTAGTAGGTGATATTTATAGAAGAAATTTTGGAAAAGCCTACAGTATCAGTTAAAAAAGCAATACAATGTAACGCTCTATTCATTCCACCTCATGGATTTTAACATTTGAGACAAGTGATGTTTGACAAAGTCATGACTACTTTTGTGCCATTTCTACATCAGTAATAAAAATGCAATCACAATTTATAATAGTACCGTATCTCAGACTTCTCTTTGACAATTTCAATCTTAATTTACTTTTACTTAGAATCTGACAAACTATGCAACTACCAGGCAACATAATGACCTTTCACTGCTGTAACAGCTATCTTCACTATTTTGTTTTCATTGTTCTTTATTAATATTACACTGATTTTAGCTAGGAGCTCACTGCTCTTGTCACATTCACATTCACACAATTGAGAAGACACACTTCAACAAACTAACCTTATAATAAAAAAAAAGGAGATTTCTGTGATAGCTTCAAGATTTCCACAACTATTGCCCTACTTGATTTAGTCATATATACATTTGGTGAGTTTTCAAAGTCGCTGAAAAGAAATGGAGAAGCATGAGAGTATGACACCTAATTTTTTAAGCACACTTATTTTGATGCTGCTGATATCACACACATCTTTAATATTGAATTAATAATTATTGAAAAGACACTATTTTACACCAAGAAAAGATGGTCCAGAAATTTTAGCTCTTTTACAGAAATATCAAGAGGTTCTAAAGGAAGCTGTGAAATAGTTACTGTTGTATTTTAAGGTAGGTAGAATATATCTCACAAGAATTGTTAAACAAAAACACTAAAAAATAATACAACTACTCAGCTCCCTGAGGTTACATCTGAAAACAGGCAATCCTGCATGCCCAGCATGCTCAGTTTGAAGTACTGCAAAATAGAAACAAAGAAATCTGCTATTAAGTCCATAAGGGGAGTCAGTAAAAAGACTCCCAAGTCTAATAGCTAAACATATGCAAAGGATGGGCATTTACTTGGTCTGGTTGGATTTATGACAACTTACATCAGTTATTTTCTGTGCATTGTACTTTGTTTAGAATGAGAAAGGAATTTTTTTTTTTTTTTTAGTACAGAAGAATGACTGGTAAATTAAGGACAAACAATACCTACAAGTAACACCTACTGTTGTTGCTTAGTTTAATGCATCTCTTCCATCATCATTTTATTTGGGTTTGTATTTGATGAATACACTTCTTTCATATACAGACACATAGTGAAACAGACAGGTGGATGGATGGATAGAATGTTTCTGTATGCATGCATATGTGTGTTTTCATAAACAAAAGCCTAAGACAGATATTCTTACCAAAATGTATTTGTTATACATGAAAATAGATGCTAAGAATGATATTAAAGTCATGAATGGGAATCTAGAATTGTAAGTAATTTTTAAAATACCATTAGTACTGTGGCATTTTTAGTGTTGTGCTTAGCTTTTGAAATTTTATGATTATATGTGAAAATGTATTTTTTGCTAAGATTTTAACTAGCATGTAGGGTTTGTGTTTATTTTTTTATATACTAGGGAAATAAGCCTAATCAATTTTATGAAAAAATAATTAGTAGTAGTGGATACATCTTCATTCCAAACTAACAGAACTTCCTTTTTTAGGAAGAATACCAGAATATGTTGTGTTTGTTTGTTTGTTTTTATATGAACTCTTTTTTATAAATACTTTCCTTCTTTACTTATTCTTATCAGAATTAAAAAAAATACTTAGGTCTGAAGAAGCTATATCTTATAGCTTTATCTTACTTTTCCCCTTTTTATATGTTATGGATATATAAAATCCACCATATAGCTGATGGAATTTCTTTTTAAGTCAAGTATATCACTGAAACTGTCAGACTGTTCAGGAGTGTATACTAGTTTATTTTGAGTTCAGATTCTAGTAAGCAGACATCAGGTAACTTATGAGTTGGAATAATTTTTATGCTTCTCTTAGCCCTTCCTGTTTAACTTCAATCTACACTGCTATCATTTTAAGATGTTGTAAAGGAAAGAAAATACATTTATGAAGGATTGGGGACTGTTTTATATATTACCATGTTGTGTTTAGTTGTTTTGAAACCTAAAACATAAGTTTCAGCAGAATATTAAGATTCAAATATTCTCCCCTCCATAACTATATTGCTCCATTAATAGAAGTTTTCTGTATATTCATTAGTCTATTGCTTCTTAAAGATTTATTAATTCTCCATATGTTTGTTGTCCATCAAGCTCCTAAGATAAAATGATTTTGTTTGGCAGGAACCTTCAGGGATTATCTTCCAAATAAAAGTCTCAAAACTGACTACATAATACTGTATATTATATAATACATATAGTATATAGTATATAGTATATAATTATAATATAATATAATATTAACATGACTTTTATTTCACAGTATTTCTTAGTTTTCCTGAATGTGCATGTTCATACTGTACATTGTTTCTTTGTGATTTATAACAATATTTATAATAAAGTACTTATAGAAAGAAGATATTCTTTCTCCTGATGGGTTTTTGATCACCATTCACATAAGTAAATACAGAAAAAGCCCCAAACACATTTTGTTCTCTCTAAAATACCTTTTTTTCAAAGATACCATGCGAATATCAGATAAGAGATTTTGTTTAGAGTAAAATTAAGTTTTTTTTTTCCTCCCAAAACTATACTGTGCAAGTTTCATATATGTTCCAGGTAATATAACTCTGCTCTAATGTATTTTCTATCAATCTATAACAACTATAATAACAAATTGGACAACATTTTTATAATTCCCAATATGCGACATGCTCCGTTTTGCCCATAGCATAGGTTTTAATTGAAACTTCCGTGCTTAACTAACTAAAATTTAGACACCTTTTCTGGGGTAATCACACTCTCATGTGTGACTGAAGAAACAGAAAAGAACATCTAGGGAGCCATTATGACCATCTGAATTACACATCTTAACCAACCCCAATGAATTATCTTCTGTAGTTACAGATTTCTCTCTACTATGTACCAGGTATACTGAGTAAAGGAAGAGGATATAGCTGCCACTAATCAGTTTTACATCACCCAAGAAAGGTACTGGTCATAATTTGATAGTAAAGAATATCTTATTCCTTTCTGAGGATAAGGGCTCAATGTAAAACTCCCAAAGGAGGCAATCTCCAAGTAGACATGCTTCACTTTTGGCTGCCAGACATTAAAGAAGATTAGAGAGGGATGGACTCTGGCTTCACCCCTTCTGGTTACACAGGTAAATTGCTTCCACCTGTGCTCCCATGGCTGGCCATGCTCCTTCACTAAGTGCTCAATCAATGGTTCAGAATGCGACCTAATGATTCCCATAGCAGGAAACTTTGGTTATTTTTTTAGAATATACATTTGGTTTTAACATCTTAAATTCAGTTTACAGGAATTCCATTTGCAAAATAAGCATTTTTCACTAACACTCTTTCTGTGCTACTCTTGGTGTCATTTGAGATTGTTACTGTTCAGTCAGTGAGCTCTTAATGGTATACAATGATATCACTCCTGCTTAGATTTTTGTAGAAAATTCATAGCTTAAGATATCTTTAAAAAAAAATAGAAGATAGATTTATCACGTGAAGAAAAGCAAGCCTATTATTTTCCCTTTACAAGGAGTATATTGACTCCTTTCAATATGTTCTTGTTATAGACATACATGATCCTTTGCACAATTAAGATATTTGTCTATTTTTCTTTGTTAATTATTGCTTAAAGAAGTTGCATTTAATAAATCTAAATCTTTATATAGTGAGAAAAAGTACTAGGTAAAATAGATAACTAGTACAAACTAGTCCAAAGAGGCTCTTATGTTAGTGACTTGGTTGTGTATGAAAACACATTTTTCTAAAATCACTAGTTAGATATAAAAAAAAAAAAAAAAAAAAAAAAAAAAAAAAAAAAAGAAAAGAAAAAAAAAAGGCTTATCTTTCTTCCTGAGAGAAAAAAAAAATATATAATTGTCCTCACTGTCAAAACAGACCAGCACATTTCCTCATTTTAAACCTTTTGAGCTCTCCTGAAACTCCACTCACTCTAGAGTAGAGAGAATTATAATGACAAAAGAGAAGATATGTGCACTACCTATGAGTAAATGAAGAAAATTGTGTGAATCAGCAGAGCATAAGAGATTTTGTTTGTTTATTTTTTTAACATGTTAGAAGGGATTGGTTTCAAATTGAGTAAATCCTTTTTTGTTCATGGATCATGGACTGGGTAGATTGTAACAGCTCCTTTGGAGCCATTATGGTATGTCATTTCAAACCAGCCATTGAAAGTAAGCATTTAGCTTCTCTGTTCAAACTCAACACAAAATGTCCTTGAAACCTTTGTTCTTCGTGATCAGCATATTGTTTCCTAACCTTTACCTAAAAAATATTATTTTCAATATCAAAGTCAGTAAGTTATATTATAAAGAAGCTGTTAAAAATGTATGTTTTAAAAGCAAAATTAGAGGTACAAGTGGAAAAAAAAATACTCAAAAAAAACAAAACAAAAAAAAACAAAAAAAAATGCTTCTAAAAGGTTTGTTTTTTTCTTAATCATGTAGAAGCTTTTTGAAATTAAGAAATTTAAAAAGATACATGGTTGAACTACCAAAGTAAAAATATCTTAGACTAAAGTACTTTGTCAGGTTGTATAGTTATGGATCTGCTTGTCATCAGGATGCTGAGCACGCTAGGGCTCTGACATGTTTTCTAAACCTGCAAATGAAGTCATGATCAGATTCAACAGGGAAAGCTTAAAATACATGAGAGAGGCCTCAGAGTTGATGAGTATTTGGGAAATCTTGAAAAAAGAACTGAACCTTGCAAAGCAATTCAATCTTTGATTTTTAGGTGTAGTGGATGCATCATCAGTCTTCAAGGTGAACAGCACTGTACAAAAGTACTCATTAACACTGAAACCAGATATTTTCTGGTGTCAAGCAGACATCTGGAGCTACAGATTTTTTCACTCTGAAAACATTTATTTTACTGTTTCATCTAAAGTAAATCTTGAATAATGTTAAACATATGAACCTATCCTATTAAGCTACATAAAACCATTAAATAACACTGAATAAGATAAGATGACATTGAAGTTTATAGAAGGAAAATTTCGAATTCTTTTTCAGGTGGAAATAAGACAGATGACACCAAGTTTGGAAGAAGCACTGATCTTCCTGGGGGCAGGAAGGCCCTTCAGAGGAATCTGAACAGGCTGCCTAGCTGGGGTCAGTGGGATGAAGTTCAACAAGACCAAGTGCCCTGCATTGTGATCACAACAACCATAGACAGTACTGCAGGCTTGGGGCAGAGTGGCTGAAAGATATTGTGGAAGAGTTGGATCTGGGTGTATTAGTCAAAGCTTGGCTAAACATGAGGCAATAGTGTGACTAGGTAGCCAAGGAGACCAATAGCATCCTGGCTTGTATCAGAAATAGTGTTGCCAGCAGGAGCAGAAGAGTGATCATCCATCCATGCTCAGCACTGGTGAAGCTGCACCTTGAGAACTACATTCAGTTTTGAGCCCCTTTCTACGAGAAAGACATCAAGGCACTGCAGCGTATTCAGAGAAGGGCAATGAAACTGATGAAGGGTCTGGAGCACAACTCTTATGGGGAGTGGCTGAGGGAACTTGGATTCCTCAGTCCAGAGAAGAGGAAGCTCAGAAGTGACCTTATCACTCTCTACAGTTCCGTGAAAGGAGGATGTCAGTTTCCTCTCCTGGGTAACTAGTGATGAGACTAGAGGGAATGGTCTCAAGTTGCAACATGGGTAGTTGAGGTTGGATATTAGAAAAAATTTCTTCTTTGAAGGAGTGGTCAGACCTAGAATGGGCTGCACAGGAAGATGGTGCTTTCACCCTGGAGGTGTTCAAGAAACATTTAAACACTGTACTAAGGGGACTGGTTTAGTGGGGTTACATTGGTGGTAGGTGGATGGTTACACTAGATGATCTCGGAGGTCTTTTCTAGCCTTACTAATTCTATGAGTCCAGGAAATTATACTCCGCTTGTAAACAATAAGAACTCCCTGTCATCCAGAGAAAATAACTCTGTCCAAACTAGAGAAACAATACATGTAAAATATATTGTATGTAATGACCATTTTCAGCTTCAAAATTATCTTCTAAAACACCATTCTTGAGGAACATTTCTGAGCCAGATTTTTTCAGCTGCAGGTGAACTTTGGTATTTTGTCAAAAATTTGAAAGAAAATTAGAAAAAGTGACATTGTCTATAGGGACAAAATGAAGATTTAAGAAAAAAAGATTTAAAATCTTACAGCTTTTGAGAAACAAAGCACTTGAATCAAAATGCAGCCCAAATTCAGTTTTGTAATAGTTCACATTCCCCCTTTTATTTACCTACTGTTTTCATTACCGAGAATTTGCCTTGTGGTGTGGTTCTAAATTGTTGTATTTACAAACATAACATATTTATTGATCAGAGAAAAAATCCTGCTAATAGAAAACATATTGAGGCATCAAAAGGCAACTAGAATATGTGGTATATAATCTGCCTGATTTCTGAACTTCTATCCCCCGCAGCTTAAACAAAGGCAAGCATATAAGATTCATATTCAAAAGGGTTAAAAGGATACAAAATATTATGCCCTCAGGGAAAAAAAGAAAAAAAAAGAAAAAAAAGACAAAGCTGGGCTTTTATATGTGTAGTATTTAGAACAATGTTATAGATGTTGCTGTTTTTCTGAAGCTGTTAAAGATAAAACTTCCAGTATTCCTTTGAGACTACTGCATTATTTCTTCTAGATCTTACAGCAGAAGCTCAGAGTCATTCATCATCTCTCAGTATGACATCTCTATGACCAACAAGTCACTTAGCAAATTCTCCCAGCTGCTGGAAGCATCATAAGCAAAGAGGGCAGGAAATCCCAGTGGGAAAACAGATCCCTTCCTCCCTTTTCTCTTGTCTGAGGAGAATAGATTGACTGGAAAACAATTTTTAGGCATCTGTAATTGAATGTGAGATGAACTTCCACAAGCTTTAATGAGGAGTAATGTTACTGCCCAGGCAGAAGGAGTTAGTGTGCTGCTTTATGTTCCAAATTATTTCTTTAATATTAACCAAGGTTTCCAAGTATCCCCAGGCAACAATGCTGTAGCAGGGAAGAAAGATGCAAATAACTCTCAGCCTCCCAGCTAATCACCAAAATGTGCAGGAATAATAAGTGTATGGAAGAGGTGTTTGTCAGGTAAGTCTTTCCCATGGGGAAAAGAGTCGTTCTTACTATAGTTGTATCCAAAACCCTTTTGTACAGTATTTTAGTATTAAAAATACAGGGGTTTTTTTTGTTTTTGTTTTTGTCTTGCATGTGGCTTTAAAAAGGAGAAATGATTCCAAATAACAAGAAGACATTGATATTACAAATTCTGCATTAGAGAATATAAGCATTAATAAAATCCTTTGTCATGTCTTCCAAAGTACTCTGTTCAATGATAAATCAGTATAAATTAATTTCAAAAGCAAATTTGAATTTAAACAGAGGTATATATGTAAAACACAGGAAGCCTCATGAAAATCATTTTAAAGGGGAGGGAAGAAAGCTCTAAAGGGGAACAGGAGACTGCAATGAGTAAAGTCGTTGTGGAAGTTGTTCAGCACGGGGCTTCATCCTTCAGCTTGTGTGTGCATGAATGTGCTCTGATTCATGCCATCCTTTGAACAATAATCATTGTGAAAAATGAAGTAAAACTGGAGACAGCCAGTTTTTAATGAGAACAATTTTATATTTCTAAAATTCTCTCTTTCCATTATCAACTTACCTCACTTAAAAGGCGAACGCTTTTAGATAAAAATATGATCACAAATCCCTTTTTCATGAAACACTTTGTAATCATTTATTACTAAGCATAAATGTATAATGAAAAGGCTCAGTATGACAACCGAAGAGTAGCTACTGCCAGAAATCAAAAGTTCTTCATTTTTCCTGCAACCATTTGGTTCCTTAATTTACAGTAGTTTGTTAATACTTTATACTAACAGGTCACAAACTATTCTGCACTCCTGCCCACATTTCCCACCTATAGGGAAAATAAAATTTGTTTGGGAATGAAAGTGAAAGGGGAAGGATTTCTCATCAAAAAATTCCTCAGAATGGATTATCAGATCTGCTGGTTATAGATACGTAACTACGGTATCAAAGTATAAAACTAAAAGAACAGGAAGCTTTGTCTCATCCAGAGACAGTTGTGTGTACTCTGGTACTATGATTGTCTCCCATCACTATGACTGTGGCATTTTCCTTTTATTATCTGTTCCCTCTCCCTTCTGAATTCCTCTTCACTGCCTTTCTTTGTTATGCCCTACCCACATATTCATCTTTGCATCTCCCAGTTGCTTTCCCCAAGCTTTCTGGCACTTCACAATATTTGCACAATTAATTTCTTGTCTTCTCCAATCTTTAGAGTTGAGGGGTATGTTTAAAAACCTCTGTCTCAGAAGATATATACAAAGAAAACCTATCTGTTAAAACACACAGAAATACATACTAGAAAGAATAAACATATGAGTAATAAAGAACAAAATTTTTAACTCAAAATGATGTGTATAAGTGACTTGGAGACTGCAATGCCTGACTTCTAGGACCTTTTTTCAATATCTGAATCACCAGCTTTGAGTCAGTATGGACACACAAGGCACAGAAAGCATCCAAAAGAAAATACTGCTTTGGAAGCCAACATAAAGGAAAAGAGAAAATTCTGTCTATGACATAGAGACCTCATTTTCTCCTACTCCTCACAGTGATATCTTCTTTCCCTCTTTTTCCTAGCAAAGAACTGAGTGTGTTGCTAGGACCATATTTTCAAAAAATCTGGGGAGACTGAGGACCAAGGTCACTAGCTCTCCTCTCCACATAAAGCTGTGAGCAAGGCTCACTGTGATAAAACTTGCCCATGCTGTACTCCTTTGCTGCATTATTTTCTGCCAGGTGAACCATCTTTGATTGGAAGACCAGAAGATATTCCCATTGGCTACGCAGTCTGTAATCTAGTAGCAGGACTGCAATCAAGTTGGTTAACAAACAAAAAGTATCATCTTTTTTTAAGCCCAATAAGGAAGGCTTAAGCAAGGAAAATTCTTTTTTTTTCAGTACTTTCATTCAGATTTTGGGTTAGGTATTTTCTTCTTTATGATTTAACCTAACAATTTCCCTGTTTCATACCACAAATTCATCATACCATTTTAAACCAAAGATGAAACTTTTTCTCCCAATACCCAATAACAGAGTTTAATGTATTTTTTTATTATTTAAACACATAATTGCATTATTTATAGCTTTTTTTTGTTAAGTATCTTGGGATGCATTTGTATGAAATGCCACTCAGAATAAAACTATATTGCACTAAAGTGCTATTCTTATTTATGTTTTAATAATTATTTGATCTTGCCTTGATTTACTGAGTCACTAAAGCATCTTATTCCTGCTGATTTAAGGGATGCTGTGGAGTTAACTCGTATAAAGTCAGATCATCAGCTAATGTAATCGGCAAAGTTCCAATGCAATCAATGGAGAGCTGCCAATTCACACTAGCTCTGTTCTGCAAGTTTTTAAAAATCTTTCTTCATCTATACTTTAAATGGCATTTTATATGTGAAATATTTTCTTTTAATCTGTATTGCTTCTCACAAAGTACACTTTTTTTTCCATTTCATCTTCCTTAGACAGGTAAATCAGACTAGTTTATTTCTAAAAGCCTTCCAGCTCTGCCTCTGATACAATAAAAAATTTTGAAATGTTTTCACTACTAACACCACAGGGAAATATAATAAAATTGAAGCTATATGTTTTGTAAATTTTATGGAAAAACTGTTGTCATAGAGAACCTGCTTATTAATATAACATTATAGTGCTCATTCTCAAACAGTATATGAAGAATATCAAATATCAATCTAAATTTTTGAGTTTTAGGCGCCTCCAGACAGGCAGCTTGAGAAATCACAGAGAGTCCTGATTTGGCAAGGTTCTGGAAAATAACATTAATTGTGCATGCAAATACAGGTGCACACAAAAACACTACTGGCAATGTAAGAAAACATTTGCATTCGTTATTATAGTTAATTTTTCTTTATATTCATTCTTAAAACACACAGACAAAATGAACTTTTTTTCTGAGACTACAGGCCCTCTCTTCGTATGTGAGAACAATACAATGAAAAAAACCTGTGTATGAAAAACAAGATAGATACAATTTAGCATTTTTCCAACTAAAGTTTTTGTACTTTTTTTTTTCGTGGTAACTCTTTTTAACAGTATAAGTTGAATATCATAAATCATAAATAGGAAAACTTACGTAATCGTTAAGTACCATTTCAAATCTTGTTCAGTTACATGATTGAGCTTGTACATATCTAACTGAGATGTACATGTCTGTAATTCACTTCAGAATTAATTCCATATCATTTTTTCCAGTTTCTTACGTTAGAAGAATAAAGTATTTGAATAGTTCACTCAATTAAAAGATGTTTTATACTCAGTAACTCCCACTGGTCTCTCAATTTCTATGGCAAGAAAATAAGTGTTTTCAGAATATTTTCAGATCCTTTCAAGTGCACTTTAGAACATCATTACATTTTAGATTGTGAGCAATCCTAATGATAAAGATATGGTAAACTGCTAATTTGGTAAATCTCAGGATCTAGTAGATATTGGAGGCTTACCTAGTCAACCCAGGACAGAAATAGGTACTGTTGGAATGCACTTCGTCTAATCAAAACCAGAACTTAAAAATGGGTCTAAAATTTCCATTTACTGAAAAAGACACTGGAGTGACTACTTCACATATTAATATCTAACAGTGAATATCTAGGGCATGATTCAGATCAAGAAGAAAACATTTTATGGTTAGTTGTCTACTTGAAATGATCTGCAAACACACAAGGTATCAAGATATACATTTTAGATAAAAAAGAGCTAAAAGTAAATGCAGCCGATGGAACCAAGAGAGTAAACTAAGCAGCAAACTGGTGTCTAATTTAGATCAAAATTTTAGAGTAAGCCAAACTGCTCTCCAGGCTATCCTGGTTAATCCTCTGCTGTCTGACATGGGAGCTGAATTAACTTATATGACTACTTACTACCACAGAGACATTTATATATGCATTTCTTTATTTTAAACAGAATGCATATTAGAGTGTTTTTTCCTGATATATCATATGATATATATATATGATATATATATATGTATATGTATATCACAGCATACTGTTTCCATACTTGAAGTGCGCCCATATCTCATCAAACTAGTCAAATACATTTTGGCTCTTCTGCCTCTATGAAGACAGAATGAAAAAAAATTAAGAAAATCTTACACTTGCTTCAGAATTTCATATTTAAAATTCATAGTAAACTGCCACAGAGAAAGTTACTGCACTACAGAACATCCATTTCAACTCCATACCAGACAGAAAATTTTCACTCTGGACTCTAGGTTTTTGGATTTTCCAGAAGTGCTGAACAAGTATTAATAGATTTACAAGGTTCTTAAACATTTTTGAAATGCTAGCTTAACTTCTAAAGTCATCTCATAATAAGTATGCATAAATGTATATCTCATAGCAGTTAGTATCTTAAGGACTCTGTATGACCTAAAACTCTGATCCACAAATTTAGCGTGTTTAGTTTACTGAATATATAATTTTTAATCTCTAGAAAACATGGATGAGAAAGAGTATTTCTTTCCCAGTTTTGCCTCCACTTGTTCTCATTTACATGAAACAATTTATCCTGATTCAGTGTTCTCTATAAATAAAGGCCACCATCTTCGCCCATCAAGTTTGATATGTGCCCTCAAACGACCCACTCAACCCCAGTGGCCTTCATTTTGTCCCCTTCCGCCTTCATACCTAGTTTAAAGACCTTTCAATGAGTCCCACTTGTTCCTTGGCTAAGATCCTCTTACCCCTCAGAGATAGGCTACTTCCATCTGTAGCCGTCATGCCAGGTGCTGAATAAATTGCCCGGTGGTAAAAAAAAAAACAAAATTCCTGTGTTTGCACAAACTTCTAAGCCATTTATTTATGAGGTGGGTTCCAGTTAGGTAAACGTCATGATGAGTTTGTTTTTTTTTTTTTTTTTAGAATCATAGAATCATAGAATGTCCTGGGTTGGAAAGGACCACAGTTATCATCTAGTTTCAACCCCCTGCTATGTGCAGGGTCACCAACCACCAGACCAGGCTGCCCAGAGCCACATCCAGCCACGCCTTGAATGCCTCCAGGGATGGGGCATCCACAACTTTCCTGGGCAACCTGTTCCAGTGCGTCATCACCCTTCTGAGTGAAAAACGTCCTCCTAATACCTAGCCTAAACCTCCCCTGTGTCAGTTTAAAACTATTCCCTCTTTTCCTATCACTATCCACTCTTGTGAACAGTCATTCCCCCTCCTGTGTATATGCTCCCTTCAAATATTGGAAGGTCACAATGAGTAAGACTATATTTGGTACCTAAACAAATAAAAAGCTAGCTCAATATACATTTGTACAAGATTCAGTCACCCGTTTAACTAGATCATCAATATACTTTTAATCATGAGCATTGAATGTACTCCACTTTTGCATGAAGTAATTAAATAATCTTTCAGTCACATAAAGCAAGCAAGTCAATAATTACTTGCAGAGAGAGGCATGTATCCCAGCCCATGTCTCAGAGACAGGCTAGGAAGTAGGAATTCTACTTTGTGAACAAGGTAAAGGTAAACAACTCAGTGCTCAAAATTCAGCATTTTGCTGTTTAGTTTGGTATATGCTTACGAACATACAGTTCAGTGTCTTAAAAAACTCTCCAACTCTCCTTTACAGGGAAAAGAGAATAGCATATTGTCTACACACAAGTCTAGACAGCAGTGACGATTTTAAAGCTCTAAATTTTGGGCTTAGAAACAAGGTTTGTACCACGTAGGTACCTCTAGCCCTCCTCCGGCTTTCATTATCTGTCTGTCTAAACTACTTAAAATATAAAATCTGCTGTTTATACAATCTTAATCATAATAAAAGATACTATCATAATAGTTAATGAGTTCCATTTATCTCTGGTAGAGCTCTAAGTGCAAAGCCATAAATATGGACCAAAGTGACCCAAAGATGACCACAGTTTTAAATCTCAAAATGGCATTATAAAAAAAAAAAAAAAAAAAAAAGCTACTAAGTCCCAATTAATCTTTGGTTAAAGCAGAACAACTAAAGAGACACATTTGAGAGAAGCATTAATACAAAATTAGCTTTATCAGATCCATTTTTTTGCAATGCATATAAAATGAATTCAATATGACAAGGCACTTACATCGTTACCAAAATATTTCTGAACCTGGATAAATATCATTTTAAGGAAAAATCAAATACATAAAGAGCAAAGGGCCATGGTGTACTTTCAGAGATATCAGTGCAAGTCCTCAGCAGCTACAGCAACTTTGCGTATGCAATAACTATATTACACTAATGATTGCATTCCATTGTCTTAACCCATCAGCTCAAGCAGCATTTTGATGTATACTAGTCAGAACACTGAAGAAACTGGCACTCCATCACAGGATTCTTACAGACTGGAAAACTGGCCTCCTAGAGGCTTTTGTCTGCCAGTTCATGATCCAGAGATGGTATGAGCTGTACATACAGCTCATACAAATTCCATTATACCATATAATATTAGCTCCAGCTCTCACAGACTGAGTCCATTTAGAAAAATATAATGGTGCAGACAAGAGGCATAACATTAAATTATATCTCACATTGCTTTAGGGAAAACACGATGTTTTCAGGAAAAAAAAAAAGTCTCAAGCTTCACTTTCCAAGACATTTGTACATTAAACAACTGAGTGATTACAGTTATATTTGTTTACTTAAGGGGAAAACTGTTTATAATTCAAAAGAAAGCTTGTTCAGAAATTACTGAGTGTTCACTGTAGTTATAATCCTCTGATAACAAGGAATAACAAAGATTACTTTGACAAAAACTTAATTATAACAGCACTACAAAAAGACTCCACATACTTGACTAATTATAGTAATTGAAACTGTATTTAATTTGCTGTTACCGTTTTTCTGCTTTTAAATCCCAAGGAGCCACAATCATTTGGTTTGTGAAGATGTGGTTTAGTACCAAAATAATAAATTTGGCTTTAGGTGGATGGGCTATGCTCAAAGAGCTTTGCAGCCTAGCTACTACATGTAGAAATCTGCACGCACTAAATGAAGTGTAGTTTTCTCACTGAGTGTTTGTATTATTAGCAACTTTACCAGTTTCTTATTTTAAAGGCATTTTTGTAAAGGTGCCTCAGTATGATAGCAGAGAATCCTTTGTGATTTTATCATAGAGGTGTATGCTAGTAATACTTTCCATGCACTTTTGTGCTCAGGAGCCAACACCACTATCATACTCGAGACATTTGTAGCAAACAGTGCCAGTTGCTGAAGTGAATCAGGGGTTTTCTATTCAAGATATTTATAAAAATACCTGTAGGGAGCATTCAGAATTAAAAAACACATGTTCTGTTTGCATTGAGAAGATGGCACTTAACTACAAACAAATACTAAAATTCAAAATCCTGTGGGATTTGGACTCCCTAGTCTATTCTAGATGTTTTGGGATCTAATTGCTGTTTCAAATTTTAATTAATTCAGCAAGACTGGATGTAAAAAGCTTTAAATCCAAGGGTTATTTGTGCTGCAAAAAAACAAGTTATGCCACAAAGGCTGGCTGTTAAAAAATGAAGCCGCTAGTTACAAAACGGTAATTCCAAAACACTGGTGGCCACAGCTCTAAATAGAAAGATAGCTTATAAAACTCAAATCACACTCACCACAGAACTGCAGACCTGGTCCTGCTCTCATCTGAAATAAGTATCAACATTCTACTGACAAGTAATAGGAATCTAATCAGGTCCTAAATCTGCTGCTTGGAAGATTAGCTGAGTTCAAGCAGCCTTTTCATGAAAGAGATAGCAAAGCAAAGTGAATTTCAGACACTTCAAGGAGTTAAATTCTAAATCTCTTAGAAAATACTGCCTTTGGGCATGGCACATTTTGTACTGGTTTGTTAAGGGAATCAAATCGCTGCTAAATGAAATGGATGTTTCTGAAAAGCAAATGATTGACAAATTTATGTATTGAAGAAATTTAAAAGTCAAGGGAACTAGAGTTCTTCACTCAGTAGCTTAAAGAGATGTTGCTTCCCATGTAGTTCTTCTCAAATTCTTTCTTTTCCTCTTGGTTTCTTATCCTCTTGGTTTCTTTTCATTTCCTCTTCAAGATAAAAATTTCAACAAAAATCTTTCTATTTCAATTATCTAAACAGCAATTTCCTTCTCTGTCCTTTTTTTTAATTATTATTATTTTAAACATCAACAGCAAAAAGAATAATTACAAGCATTCTGGCTTTGGAAGAAGCCAAAATACCAGAGAATATGTTTTATAGTGCATCTAACTCAGTATTTCTTAAAATAAGGTGAAAAGTTTTGCTTTTTCCTCTGTAGAAAAGTTTTTGAATGTTGAGTGTTCTCAGATTTTTTGACTCTACAAAAAGCAATTCATGCTTTTTAACATATTTTTCTTGTAGAAGAGGTTTGATCTAAACACTTGCATGCAACTTTCCAAAAAAAAAAAAGAGGGAAGTCAAGATGAAAAGAAGTAGCAGGAATATCTTGTAGGTGAAAAATCTGTTTTTCACCATGACAAATTAAAGAGAGTAATATAAACATTTTAATGATTGCTGATATTGTACTATAGTAAGGAAAGTACCCTATAAATACGTTTTAATTCTTGAAATTTATTTATTTGTAACATCTTAAATCTCTTGCAATTAATGGTTAAGAAATGTTATGCAGACTGAACTTTTACAACAAGGAAGTATGTGCCAAATTTGGCATTCAGCTATAATTTTTAGATATTATTTGCCCATAAAGAAACACTTTCTGACATATCATTTTCATTGCTTATCCTCTGCATCTGTTTTGTCTTTTACACAGATATATGTATGCATACTCTTACAAAGTTTGTTCAGAGGTTCTAGCTTTCCTGGGTATGTTAATAGGAATTAGAGGCATTGTACTTAAAGCACAACAGTTATGGACTGAGAGATGAAGAAAATTATAGAAAATATAGGAAATATAACTAATTTATAAATTCTATATTATCACTGAAAATAGCCTGCACATACTGTAGTCTATTTAAATGGAAATACTTATATCCAATTTCATCAAAAGCTAACTGAAAAAGTTCTGCAGGTGATACATGACTAATATCACTTGCTTCTGATAGGCCTTGTTTACATTCACATTTAATCACTCCTTCTACAGCATGATACCCCTTTCTTCTGTTCATTAGGATGTTATTCACTGTGGTTTGTTCTTATACCAATATATATGTTTGTTTTCTGCTACTAGTACCAATTGTATTCTTTTTCTTTCTTTCTTTATCATGCCTGTCAGGGCCCAGTTTAGCAGATTAAATAGTAGGTAGCAAGCAATATTGCATTATGTTTTTCTTCATAAATGTTTTAAGATATACACATATGTACCGAGACTCAGGTTCCGGCCCTTCAAGTCAAGGTCAGCTTAAACCAAAATCAGGCTTTATTACATTAATTTATTATTATGTTTCCTTTGTTAATCACAACTGTGTTTCTGCTGCTCATGAAATTAGTATTTTTTTAAAACAAAAGTACTGAGATTCTCTCCAGGGACATTTTACAGTAAAGATCTCCTGTCTAACTAAAATTAGTAAAATATTGATCAATCCCTTAAACATAGTAACATTTGTTGATTTAATCTATTTCTAAAAATGCTCATTTGTTAATTATTCTCAGAACTGAAACTTCACCAAGCATCTCAAAGACAGACACTTGTTGACCAACATTAAATTCTTCATCACTGAGGCAGAATTTGCATAGGTTTGATTTCTTACTCCCAATGACAGCTAAATGTGTCCTGAATATTGAACAATACTAATTTCAGATGAAAGAATTTGTCATTCCTAATGAATTTGCCATTAAATTATGTAAATCTGTAATTGGATGGAAGATGAGTTATTTATCAAAGCAATGAAAAAGAAGACTAGGAAGCAAGAAAACAGTATATAAAGACAGCAGACTGATATTTTTTATAAACTGTGTGACTAATTTTGAATTTATGCATCTTGTAATATCTCCTAGTAGTAACAGAAAATAATAAAATAAGAAGTACAGATATAGTAAAAATCAGTGCAAATTTTGTGTTAATTTTCCACTGTCTTATACTTTAGGAAGTGTGCTAGTGAAATGGATGTAAGTATTTGTTTAATTAAAGAAGTGGAACTTACCTCATAATATACACATTTTCAGCTGTTTAGGTTCTCCAGGACCTTCAAAAACAGAAAAAAAAAGAAAAAGAAAAAAAAAAGGAGGAAACAAAAGAAATCAAAAACTTGTTCATATACTCTATATATCAAATAACTTACACTATTATCCAATACACTATCACCTGGCGTAATGCATGTCAGATGCATGACAAAGTACTTTGAAAAGTTGTCCCTCTACAAAAATAATAAAAATAAAAATAAAAATAAAAATAAAAATAAAAATAAAAATATCTAGAGTGTATAAAATAAATAAATATTATTTCAGAGACATTAATTTAATTCAGTTTCCCCTGGCCTTAGAATAGCTTTTCTGAGTCTTGTCTAATAGTGCCATAGTTCTGCACCCTTGTGCAATATTTGAAAATAGGATCATAAATGCAGAATTGCATTATAGGCAAGGAGACAATAGCAATCTCAGAAAGTTCTGTTTTTTACTTAAAAATAAACATTTCCATTTCCCTTCTGACATGCCACTGATAAGTGACAATTCACCTTCTGTTATCATAAGGGAAAAATATCAGGCTACAAGAGAAATATCAATAGCTGTGTTTTAACCTCTTAACTCATCTTTCAAAATCATTTTCAGAGTTGAAGATGGATAACCATATAGGCACAAGAGGTAAAATTAGAAAATTTTATGAAGGAGCCACCCAGACAAAGAGACTGCTCACAAGTCTGTTATCTCTGCCATACCAATGAGAAAAAGCTGCTTTTTCCAAGCCAGAGCTTTATCACTCATGCAAGATGCATTCTCCACCACAGACTTGCTTCAACAGGCATATCTGAGAAGATGGGAGAACACAGTAAATGTGGCACAAATATGGATGAAGATTACCAGTTATGATGGCCACTAAAATCTCTTGTTTAGAATAGTGCTGTGAGATTGTTAGACTAAATATAGACGCTGCTCTCACTCCTTCCCTAGCAACTTCCTCTGTTCGTGCTTGTTCAGAAAAGGACTTGTAAAATCAAGCTCTGTAAGAACAGAACTGACTAATGAAGTAAAATGCTCAGCAGATGAACACTGAGAATGAGGAATTAAAGCATTGGTATAGAGAAAAAAGGAAGAAAAGTTTTTGTTCTTTCTGAAGCTGAGGAGCTTTTTACCATAGAGATTTGTTTGTTTAACCTACTAAGTGACTCATTGCAGCAGAGAATTGAGCCCTTCACCTTCAACCATCTCAGTGTAATAGAGTGTAAGAATGAGTAGCTGGTTGCTGTGATCCAAAGCAATTTCCCCTACAGTGTCAATACACAGGAAAGATTTTTATAAACAATATTTTAAACAGCCAAAATTCTCGCATCCTAAATTCTGCATGTAAAAGAAATTTACTGAATACCCTAAAAATTAAAGAGATAAAGCCTATTCAAACATTTATTGAAAAGCATTGCCTACAAAAGGAAAAATAAAAAATGTACAGGAAGGTAAGGCAGTAACAAGTCTCAATCCTAATCACTTGTTCAAAAGAAATAATCATGAAATCACTTATAGGAAGTATACATTAGCAGAAAACAACAAATGAACCAAAAGAGAAGATTAATTTTAAGTTGAATTTTTAATTTCTCCTTTGTTTGCGAGAATTACATGCTCATAGAGAAAAAAAAAAAATGCATTGCAAGGAAACACTGAAAAATCTTATTTTGATTGTCAAAAATATAAGCATATGATCCTTCTTATTTAAAAGTGTTAATTAACACTTCTTCATTTTCTCTCACTAGTTTTCATCTTCCTTTGCAAGAATAGAGGCACGACTCCAATGTTTTATCTCTGTATTTATATATTCTCTATTTAACACAAGTATTATATTATAAGATCGTAAATATCATCTTCTTTCCACACTACACATTCCATCTTCAAAAATTATTTCATTATTTCAAGTTGTCCCTTTTCCCAGATTTGCCATTTTCTTATTGATTCTTACCTGTCTATTCTACTTTGTTCTCATATGCTCTTCATGTAATATCATCATTAATTTCACCACTCCTTCTTCCAGGGAAATCTTTCATAGAGGAATATTTGCCAGCAGATAGCCCAGAAATTTTTCTCAAACTGATATTCAGTCATTTAAGGCAATATAGTAGGTTTTTGGGAATGGTGACCAACTTATGAATTCTTGCCACAATGCAGTGTCATGTTTTTTTGTCTAGGATAATTTTCTTTGTGGAGGGTCATTTGGCAGTGTGTTTTGAATCTGTGATGAAAACAGTGATTATAATAGACAAATATTTTTAGTTGTTGCACAGTAGTCCTTACACAGAATCAAGGTCTCTTCTGCTGCTTCTAGTGCTGCCCTGTCAGCAAGCAGGCTGCAGTGCAGAAGAAGTTTGGAGGGAACATAGGATAGCTGATCCAGACTGTCCAAGGGGATATTTCATACCATATAGTGCCACATTCCAGAATAAGACTGTTGGGAAAGAAGAAGAAAGTGGGGGATGTTAAGTGATAGCATCTGTCTTCCCAGTAAACCATTACATGTGAGGAGCCCTGCTATCCCAGAAGTGGATGAACATCTGCTTTCCCAGGGGAAGCAGTGAATGAATTCCTTGTTTTACTTGCTTGTATGCACAGCTTTTGCTTTACCTAGTAAACTGTCTTAACATCAAAAAATGAGTTCTCACCTTCTTACCTTTCTGTTTCTCCCCTCCATTCCACTCTGGGCGACGGAGATATACAGAAAATTTGATCCAGAATCTTTAAGTGTAAAAAGAATAAATTAACAACATGCTAAGATTTTAACACAGAAAAAACAATCATTCCTACACCTCTTTGCATTTTAATGGAAACCCCAACTTCTTCTGAAAAGTAACTTTAATATAATTGGAAAGGAATTCAGCTAACAGAAAAAATATTCATGATTTATGGACAGACAATATAATTGCTTATAGGAACACTAAATATACTAAAATATAACATCTAAATATTCAGAAAATAATGTTCTTTCCTTGAAAATCTGATGCAGATCTTGTATTAATACCATAATCAGGAGGTGAAATATTCCAGGGGAAAAAAAAAAAAAAAAAGCAGGTTTGTTTTCCTAGATATCTGAAACATCTTTCTAATCTTCAACACCTGCTCATCAGAACATAACCCATGATTTCATTGTCTAAGATTGTGTCAATAATTTAAGTTAAAATGTTTAACTCATGTCTGAATTATCTGATCTTATCTGACTGAGATTGGCTTTTGTGATGGAGGACACAGATTTGCTGCACAGCCCTTGGGAGACTTGGATGGATGGATGGATATGTGATGAGAACAAATGTTAACAGACTAACGACACAAAAGGATTTAGTGGTATTAATTAACTATTTAGAGACACTGCAACAAAACTTACAGATTGTTATGCATAGAGTTGTAACTCACAGTCCTTGCCCTCCTACAATAATGCAAATCAATCAACTCCTGTTCCTTTCCGGGAGGAACTGGCATCCGAGTTTATCTTTAATTATTGAAAGATAACAGACATTACTCTTGATCTGCAGATACACTATTTCCAAACTGGCACTGTCTTGGATATTATATTGGCTACTGTTCCTGGGCAGGTTTTGGCAGCAAGAGCTACAGGACTCCTCTGTGAGATGTGGAGATGTCCAGTGCTACCCCTTGCCATACATGGTAGGTTCCAGCTGGCTTCAGCAATGTCAGTGTGGGGGTAGGCATACCAGCCAAGGTTGCCATGCCTCTGGAAGATACATTTTAGGAGGGGTAGAAAGCATCTGCTTTCTGGCAAGAGATGCAGCCTGTGGAGAGAAGCCCACACAGGAACATGTTGCCTGGCAGGACGTGCAGCCTCAAGTAGAGGAGGAATAACTAGAGCAATTTTTGAAGGATTTTATTCCATGGGATCCCATGCTGGAGCAGATAAAAAGTGTGAGGAGAAAATTGAGGCAGAGAGGAATTGTTACGTTCTGATTGTAACCTCCAGTCTTCTGCGCTGCTTGAAGAGACAGAGTAGGTAGAAAGCTGGAAATGAAGGTGTCAAGTTCAGCCAGTGTCGAAGGGAAAGGTATTTCTAATTTTGTCTTTTTTTCACTATTTCACTCTTATTTTTAATTGGTAGTAAATAAAAATGATCTTCCTAAATTCTGCCTTTCTTGCCCACAATAGTAGATAGAAAAAGCTATATCCCTGTCTCTGTCTCAAACCATAGGCTCTTTTACCCCGTTTTCTCCCCTTGTCTTATTGAGGAATATGAGTGAGAGAGAAGCTTGGTGGGGTTTTGGAAGCCAGCCAAGGTTAACCCATCAGAACTACACAGCCAGCAAAAGCTGCAAACAACTGACACAGATGATAAGTCAGATGGCTGTCATTGTGGTGATCACAGGAACACTGTGGAATTATGTTGCATTGGCAGCAACATGGCATATACACACAGAACATTTAATGGACAATCATGCTTGAAGGATTTTCTGTGATGAGTGAGTTCTCATTTTGACTTAAAGATTTATTACTCACATCTGACATCTATCCTGATGTCCTAGTTTCAGCTGGGATAGAGTTGATTTTCTTCACAGTGTCTGGTATGATTCTATGTTTTGGCTTTGGGAGAAAAACAATATTGATAACATACCAATATTTTAGTTGCTGAGCAGTGCTGTACCGAGCCAAGGACATTTTAACTTCTGTTACTGTTCTCAGTAAGATGGGCTGGGGTTCCAAAGTTGTTAGAAGGGAACAGAACCAGGACAGCTGGCCTAAACTGGCCAAAGGGATATTCCATTCTATATGACATCATATGAAAGAACTATAGAACTGAAAGGAGCTGCCTAGAGAGTGCTGCTCTGCTCAGGGACTGGCAGAGCATCAGTCATCGAGTGGTGAGAAATTGATTGTGAATTATTTTCTTTGTATATATATATCACAGAATCACAGAATTTCAGGGGTTGGAAGGGACCTTGAGAGCTCATCAAGTCCAAACCCCCTGCTAATGCAGGTACACCACAATAGGTCACATAGGTAGGCATCCAGACAGGTTTTGAATATCTGCATTGGAGGAGACTCTACAACCAATCCAGGCAACCTGTTCCAGTGCTCTGTCACCTTTACCACAAAGAAAATCTTTCACACGTTTGTATGGAACTTCCTATGTTCAAGTTTTAGGCCACTGCTTCTTCTCCCATCACTATGCACTACCAAGAGCCTGGCTTCGTCCATTTGTCTCTCGCTTCCATTTAGATATTTATAAACATTAATCAGATCCCCTCTCAGCCTTCTTTTCCCTAGGCTGAACAGACCCTTGTTATTCAGTCTTTCCTTGTGCAGGAGATGCTCCAGGCCCTTTAACATTCTTTTGGGCCTCTGCTGCTTGTAGGAGATCCCTGCCTTTTTTGAACTGAGGAGCCCAGAACTGGACACGATATTCTAAATGTGGCGTACCCAGGGCAGAGAAGAGGGGGAGCATCACCTCCCTTGACCTGCAGGCTGTGCTCTTTTTAACGCACCATATATATATATATATGTATTATTATCATTATTGCTATTTCTCACTTCCTTTTATTGTCTTAGTAAATTGTTCTTATCTCAACCTATGAATTCTAACTTTTTTTCCAAATTCCCTCCCCTGTCCCACTGGAAGTAGGGGGGCAGGAGGGTGGGGGAGAATGAGCAAAAGGCAAGTTAAATCACAACATTTGAAAAACCTGCCAGCAATTAAACTCTACAACATACCTATGTAGTCATCAAGGTACTTCTTTTTTTTTTTTTTTTTTTGCAAAGATCTAAACAATATCATTTTGTCGCAAATGAAATGCAGTACATCTTGCTCTACAAGTAGATATGAAGCATGCTCTCTTTCCCTAGCACTTCATTTAAGATTTCCAGGCCGGTATCACCATGGTGCCTCAGTTTCATCTTTTCCTTTTTGATTTTCTTTCACAACCTTAACTGTTCCTATTTCTATCCTCTAAGTTGTCTTCGGTTAATGTCTTTTTTTTTTTTTTTTTTGAAGCCCAGTGCCCAGTCCTAGAGGCATTATGCCAGATGTCTTCCATTCCAAGCAAAGTATCATAATTACCATCTATGTCTTACATGCATTATTTTGCTTAATGAAGCAGAGGTTGTAGGGAGAGAAAAGATGTTTTCCTAGCCAAATGAATATAATTTAGATTATCACATCTGCTGTAGTACCATTTTGCATTTTGTTAAAACAATGCAGATTTCTCCCCTGTAAAGAGATTCATTCTGATTTATTTAGAAGATTTATTTTTGGTAGGTTTGCAACCCATTGTGTCTTTTTCTGCCATTATGCTGCCTCTCACTTAGTCCTCACTTTTTATTTTTTACTGTGCATTTTTCGCTTTTACTGTTCTTATGTTTCTAGCTTTTGCAACTCTTTTTATGTCTTAGTCTCGTTATTGTATTTTCTTCATATTGCTCTGTTACTCTTTCTTACTAATCTTTTTCTCTTTATGTTCAATCACTTTTTATATACAAATCATTAAGAGGTCCTGATGCACCATTTGGTTTCTAATTATCCTTCCCCCACATCAATATACATCTAAGTTTTTAAGTTTCTTAAACTTCACATTTCTTTCTTCTGCAATGTTTGGTGATTAATTTCTTCCAGGTCACCTATAAATAAGCTCTCTTCAGATTAAATTCTAACATTTTCTCCACTCCATTTCAAGTAATCATTCTGCCTTCTGAGGCAAAGAGCTCTCATATATAGTGCAAGAACTGGTTGAATAATATGTCATTTACTTATGTTTCCAAATTTAAGGAACCAGCTTAGGTCCTTCAGTTGACTTCTATCTCTGATAAAGGGTACATACCTACTGTTTTGTCTCAGTCATCTCTATTGTACGTATATATAGTGGACTAATATGTGTTAAATACCATGGACTATATTGCTTTCTGACAAATATCCACGTTGTGTTACTCTTTAAGTCGAAGGTCTTGTCCTTCAGCTCTTCTATTAAAAATAAAATTAAAAAGGAAGCATTAGAAACTTTTGGAGAACTTGCATTATTTTGAACCCATAGGCATTTTGACATGAGTGGGTTTGTGAATTTGGAGGAAAAGATAAAGAAAAAACATTAAAAAAAAAAAATTAAAAACTCAAAGGAAACCTTCACTGTTGGTTTAACCTGTCCTCTTCATAAAGAAAAAAAAAAAAAAAAAACACTCCATAATAAGAATAAAGATCATACTTTAAATTGTATTCTTACTATGCTCACCTGTTTTTTTCCTTTTCATTTTCCAATTCATATTTATTTTAACAAAAACGATACGCAAATAGGTGTTTGTCTTTCTCTTTGAGTCTAATATTTAAAAAGATGTCCCTCTATGATCTTGTGTTTGCTTTTCCTTACAGAACTCATTTAGCCTTATTTAAATTAATGTATAAATATTTCTGTATTTCAGAGTTAAAATGCAATATGCATGACAAGCTTTGCAGAAATAGAAAAAACACTGTAAACAATCAAAATGACAATAAACATTTCTTTTTTATTTCTTTCCATTTGAAATTTACTCCTTTAAGTCCTACTAGAGATACAGATAGTCACAATCAATTTATTTTCTATTATTTCCCTCAGGAAAACACGAGTGTTCCCAAGCATAATCTTATTTCTCTTTTCAATCCCAGTAGGAAAAAAATTACACACATTTCTCCCGAAGCTTGGTATTTTTCAAGTAAAGAACACTAATCTTTTTGACAATTATCTGTGAATGTCTTACTAAAACTTAAGTACATTTAAAAGAGCTTATAATATTTCCAGTGTACAGAGACCATTTTGCAATATCTCTAGCATTTCAGGTATAGCATCTAGATACGTAGCTTTACAGTTCAGTAGTTCTGCTCCAGAAGTACATTGCAAACTATTGGGCTCAGAAAAAAATGTATCTGAAGAAAAATATTTAACAGCTCTCCAGATGCTTTTGAATAACTCATAATCTGGCCCTATGCACTTTTTTTGTTGGAATAATTTAGCTATAATTTTATAACAATCTATTTCAGTAGAGCAAAAAAGAAAGGCAAGACAAAGCTTGTGAAGGGCTTGGAGAATACGAACCATAAGGAGTGACTGAAGGAACTGGGGCTGTTTAGTCTGGGGAAAAGGAGACTGAGGGGAAACCTTACTGCTCTCTTCAAATACCTGAAAGGTGATAGCAGAGGAAGCAAGGTTGGTCTCTTCTCGCTGGTGACAGGTGACAGGATGAGGGGAAATGACCTCAAGTTGTACCAGGAGAGGATTAGGTTGGATATCAGGAAAAACTTCTTTACTGAAAGGGTTGTTAAGCACAGGCACAGGCTCCCCAGAAAGGTGGTTGAGTCACCATTCCTGAATGCATTTAAAATCTGTTTGGATATGGTGCTCAGGAACATGGTTTAGCAGAGGGTTTTTAGGGTAGCATGGTGTGGTTGAGATTGGATTTAGTGATCTTGAAGGTCTGTTCCAACCTGAACAATTCTATGAGTATCTCCTCTTTTTTAATATGTATCTCAGAGATTTTCATGTTATGTCTGAGATATAATTGGTGTACACTTTTTTTTTTTTTTTTTTTTTTTGTTCAATCTGTTATGGATTATTTCTAGCCTAAGAACAGTTTGTCCTGCTTGAAGCTCGTGTTAGAGTCTCTCGTTGTTAAAATGTGGTATTTCTTTAATGAAATCATGTTTACAGAGATAATTTAATGTAAGAACCAACTATTACACCCCTTATTCACATTCTCTTTACATTTCACAGTATATATTTTAATTGATATAATAACTTATAATCTAATACTGTAACAAATATGATATTTAAATACTTAAAGATACATAACACGTGGTTGCCCAGAGAATAGAGCTGTAGCCTGCTGTATTACTGTTGTTTTATCTGCTATATTACATGAGACATGACTCTACTGTTATCCCATTCCAAATAACTTTTACACTGACACGAATATAGTAGGCTCATGGGGTTGTGTGGGCATATTTCATCCAAACCCGTGTATCTTGGAGTGTATTTTGCAGGAATACATGTTATGTGAGGATTTTATGAAATTAGCTTTTATCTTAGTCTCAAGACAGTAAAAGTTTTTGGATTATTCACTATCTAGTCTGGTAGTAAAACTCTTGTTTTTAATGCCTTTATTTTTTATTATTTCATTTATCTTTTTCTTTTCTCTTATAATATATGAATTGTGTTGTATACCCAGTTTTAATTTCTAATTGATAACCTAAAACAAATACTTTGAAATTTTCAGTTCATATCTGCTACACACACACACCCCAAAGGGGGAAAAATACATAAATAAATAAAAAATAATTCCTTTCACTTGTCGCTTTTCTTTTTTAAATTGCTGTACACGAAATTTGGAAAATTATATTTCCCTTTTCTTTCTTTTCCTGAAATATCAGTATATATCAATTTATTTTTAGAAAATCATGTATAAAATCATTCTAATCCTTATGCTAACTCATAACCTCAGTGCAGTTTCCACTTAATAATGAGCAAATTCAAATTTATATTAAATCACTGTCTGTTATAACTACTTGTTTTTTTATGTTATATTAGCTGATATTATACTTGAGAAAACAGCAGAAACACCACTATTCACTAGATTTAGATAGAACATTTTTTTTTTTAATTTAAAAATTAATTCTTCAGTATAGTTCCTCAAGAAAGTCGAGCTTGAAACCATTATTCTTGGTTTGGGTACTATCTTACATTCCTGGAGAATATTTTATATTTTATTTATTTGGTTGGTTGGTTGCTTGGCTGCTTGGTTTCAGTTACTGAAGACAGCTCATAGATTCATGGAATATGTAGCTATATTTCTCTCTTTGCTATTGTCATTTTGTTTTGTTTATTTTCATCCAAAATATCTGAAATGCAATTTCAATTTCAATATCAAAAATTTCAATTTCAATTTCTTAGCAATACAAATAAACATATTCTCTATTGAAAACTGACTTATTGTTTTCTCTGTTAAGAATGCAAAACAATAAAATTTCTTGATAAAAGCAATTTTAAGGCTAAAGATATTGTATTCTGACTTTAGCGGACCGGAAACTGCATTTCAGTTCAGGAAGTCATAAGGTAATTCTTAGTTTCTCCTTGTTCCAGGCAGGAGAATAATATGCATTGCACCTTTACCTACCAAAGGTTTCTTCCCCACTTTTACTAGTGTCAGAGCTGTCTGGAGCACCCACAGAAGAGTCTTAACAAAGCATAATTGTCCTTGTTCTTTATCTGCAAAAGAAGAGCTTGTTAGAAACCACAAAACACGTGAATATTGAGAAGCAAATATAGCATGTTGAATTTATAATAGCTTTGTTTTCTTATATGCATGTGTGCTGTATTTTCAAAAATAAGTAAAGTATACAAACAAGAAGCATTACTTCTTACAAAGGTGTTTATGTCTTTATACAGAATATTTTCAAAGCACTGTCACTCGGTTGGTGTTGTATACGTACCTCTATGAACATGAATGAATGCTAACATGACCCAGTGAACTCTGTGCAATACTATTTGTATCCTAAAAATGTGGAAAATATCAGTGTTTTTCTGATTGATTTATTAGGAATATTGTTATTGTTCTTTTCAGAAAATGGGAGCATTTGCATATCTATGGCAAAGTGTCACTGTAAGACATTTCAAGTCAAACTATGTGAGTCACACCATGCCAGAATACAATGCACAAAGAAACTTTGTGAAAATGCTGCTACCTGACATTGTATATCAGAATCTGGTACATCATTATCAAGATAATCCAACCTATGATAACTTTATTATCTAAAATTTTCAGTGCAGAAAAACTGTGTTAGTTAGGGATTGCAAAGGTCTCCTCTAGTCTTAAAGACTCTTCTTTTCATACAATATTACAAATTATTTACATGCTAAGCTCAAAACTACTCCTTTGTGGAGCTGTGAGGAAAAACTATTGTGTATCAAATCTAATACCTATAATTTTTTGTATACAAATCAATTAAATACAAAAAAGTAAATAAAATATAAAGCTGATATCACATCTGTCAAATCTTCACAATTGGCAACTTGTGACTAGGAAAGAGGTAAGTAAGAAAAAAACCTTAAGAGTTCTGCGTAGTGTAATATTGTTTGGCCTTGATAATACAAGAAAATATTCGTACAACTTTGATTGGAGCATTTAATTTAGGATGCTATTTCATTACCTACAATCCACTTATAGTCTCTACAGCTTCTAAAATTTATTGGATATCTAAAATTATGATACCTTATAGCCTTTCTTTGACATTAAATTCTTTATAGGAAACAAAAATCTCTAATTCAAGCATCTAGATTTAAGCTTGAACATCTCCCAGTATTTCTTTTGATGATTTGCTGGTCCTGAAGAAAGATGTTTCTTGCTTTTTTAATAAGAAAATTATTAGATTTTACTAAGAAGATATAATGTAGTACATAAAAAAAAAACCTCCTCTATGAGGGCATGCTGAGAGAGCTGAGGCTGTTCAGCCTGGGAAAGAGAATCTTTCTGGGAGACCTGATAGTGGCCTTTCAGTATCTACAGGGGGGCTATAAGAAAGAAGGGAATAAATGCTTTAGCAAGGGGAAATAGTTTCAAACTAAAAGAGGGGAGATTCAGATTGCATGTAAGAAAAAAAAGTTCTTTACAATAAGGGAACAACTTAGCGAAGCAAGGGAACAGGTTATCCAATGAGGTGGTAGATGCTCCATCCTTGGAGACATGCAAGGTCAGGCTGGATGGGGTTTTGAGTAATCTGATCTAGCTGTGGGTGTCCCTGGCTATAGCAGGGGTATTGAAACTAGATTACCTTTAAAGGTCTCTTCTGATTCAAACAATTCTGAATAGAAATAAACACATTCAAAAAAATTGTCATTTGGCATGCTTCAAAAAAAAATATATATATATATTTATGACTTATTAACAGGCAGTGGGTGCTGAGTTCATTACAAAAGACCATTTCTTCTTAGAGGGCTCCAGTTTGACTTTCTAAAAAAATCTGAGTAGGTGATCATATTTGATCATTCGTTTTAACAGTTTGATTGGGATAATTCTAGTAATTCCAAACATTTCAGGAAAAAAAAAAAAAAAAAAAAAAAAATAAAAAATTTTCCCAAAGGCTCTTATGAATTTTCATTGTTGTTGTTTGTTTTTCGTTTTTTGAAATTTAAAACTGTCCTAATGGACAAACTTTAACTTGAGGGAGAAGCAAAGAGAGTATTCTTTCCAAATGTCCCATTTTTTCTTTGTTTCTGGATGTTCATCTGATATATATTTTTTTTCTAATTTGGTATTTTAACCACATTAGTGCAAATTGCCATAAATTTTGTTTGGTCTTAAAATATGGTATCAATCTAACAACAATATCAATCAAAAGCACAGGCCACATAGATACGTTTCAGGAAATTTCTGCTCTCCATAAGCACAAGTTTATGAATTGTAGCATGGCCAAACACCTTGAAAATAAGCTGTGTAAGCACCGTGCTTCTCAAGCCTGTATAAATTAGCACTAGGCAAAGAAACGTGGCAAAATGCAGCAAACAAAATCCTACTCAGAGAAATTGCAGCAACTGGTTAAACAACATTGAAACGGCTGGAAGAAAAGAAGAAATTAAGGGCTAAAGTTAGATACTTTTTTTAAGGAGAGATACTTAGAGGAGGTACTGGGTGTCCTGGTGGACGACAGGTTGGTCATGAGCCAGCAGTGTGCCCTCGTGGCCAAGAGGCCAATGGCATACTGGGGTGCATTAAAAAGAGCGTGGCCAGCAGGTCGAGGGAGGTGATCCCCCCCCTCTACTCTGCCCTGGTAAGACCTCATCTGGAGTACTGCGTCCAGTTCTGGGCTCCCCAGTACAAAAAAGACAGGGATCTCTTGGAAAGAGTCCAGCGGAGGGCCACAAAGATGGTGAAAGGCCTGGAGCATCTCTCCTATGAGGAAAGGCTGAGTGAACTGGGTCTGTTCAGCCTTGAGAAAAGAAGACTGAGAGGGGACCTGATCCAGGTTTATAAATATCTAAGATGTGGGGGCCATAGTGGTGAGGCCAGTCTCTTTTCAGCAGTATGTGGAGACAGGACAAGGGGAAATGGACACAAGCTGCAGCATAGGAAGTTCTGCACAAACATGCGCAGGAACTTCTTTACAGTGAGGTGACGGAGCACTGGAACAGGCTGCCCAGGGAGGTGGTGGAGTCTCCTTCTCTGGAGATGTTCAAGACCTGCCTGGATGCCTACCTGTGCAACCTGCTGTAGGGAACCTGCTTTGGCAGGGGTGTTGGACTCGATGATCTCTGGAGGTCCCTTCCAACCCCTACAATTCTGTGATTCTGTGATTCTGTGATTATAAGGGATCTTTCTCTCATTCATTACTTAGGCTATGATCTAGTACTTGATCCCCTCAGTATAACTGCCATCACATATGCTACAAATCCCATCACAGACTGTATTGTTGTGTTCGTGTTCCTTTTTAACACTTTAAAAATTAACCAACTCTTTTATCTGGGTACATTTGGTACATGTGCCTATATCTTGTACAAACTGGTTGTCCTGTTGAGTGATGCTTACTCCCACTGACGTCTGCTATGATAAGATGGAATGAGTCACGCTAGGTGTTTGTAAAGGTTAACAAGTAATGTATTCAAAGCTGCAGATAAATCATGATGTCCTTCTATGTGGCAGATGTTACAGTGTAAATTGCTAAGAAATGCTGAAAAGTAGGTAAATAAACAGGTGGAATCAGTAACTCTAAAATAAATTCAAGGGTACACTTTCTACTGTACATGTTGAGCATTATCTCTGTTAAAAATAGCAGCACTGTGAATGACCACTGAATATTACTACTTCATTGTTAAGAATCTGGATATACCATTAAAAAAAAAACAAAACAAAACACCATTTCTGTAATGTCTTGTCACTGCATACTGCCAGTGTTGAACAATGTCCTATCCTGTTTTTACATATTTTACATCATGCCAGATATGCTCCCTATCTAGAGGATCTGATAGCCAAGACAAAGCAGCATAATGGTTATGTCCTATCACACTATCCCTCTGCTAAAAGCATCAAAGAGATACTTAATGTAACATATATATTTTTTTCTTTTTATTTTGCTTTTCCTGTATCAAAGTGGCCAAGGAAATCATTGTCTGATCATTACACTAGGGATTTGGTAATTCACTATATAGACACTGTCCTTTGAAACTCCACTGGAGTAAGGCTTCAGCACAGTCCAAAGAGGTTTAATGAGGCCAGTGTTCAATGGTCACACAAAAGTGGTGGTCTTGTTGCAGTCACTCAAGGTAACTGTGAAGAATCAAACTGAAGACATTACTAAACCAAACTCTAGTTCACATCTTTTTAATCTGTCAACCAGAATTTTTTGTGAGTTTCTACAAATATGTTACTCGATCTCCTTCCTATAAGAAGTCACACAGTTCTTTCTATGGCATACAAGTGGTTACATTCTGTCCTTGTGTTGATTGTGTTCATTAATGAAGTAGTAGCTCTAACTTTTCTCCATCCTTCCTGATATGGGAGTAAAAAAGCATATACTGAAGGTGCTGGATTTTCCTCACTGATGTGATAGCTCATAGAAAATTACTGCAAACTGCTAAGAATCTGTTCCCGTAACTAAGGTTACCATTAAATTCTGAGTGGTGACTCCACCACCCCCCTGGGCACCCATTCCAGCACCTGACCACTCTTTCAGAAAAGTAGTATTTCCTAATGTCCAGCCTGAACCTCCCTGGCACAACTTGAGGCCATTCCCTCTACTTCTATCACTAGTTACACAAGAGAAGAGGCCAACACTCAGTTCACCACAATCTCCCTTCAGCTAATTATAGAGAGCAAAAAAAGTCTCCCCCGAGCCTCCCCTTCTTCAGACTGAATAATCCCAGCTCACTCAGTCACTCCTCATAAGACTTGTGCTCCAGACCCCTCACCAGTTTTGTTGACCTTCTCTGGACACGCTCCAGCACGTCGATGTCTTTCTTGCAGTGAGGGGCCCAAGAAGGATGTGGAGAGTCTCTGTATCAGTGAGTGTAGAGATAGAATGAGAGGTAAGGGCATTTAACTAAAAGAGTGTAGATTTAGATTGGATACTAAGAATAAATTAATTACTCAGTGGTGAGGCACTGGAATAGGCTTCACAGAGGAGCAATGGATGCCTTGTCTTTGGAAGTGTTCAAGTCGAAGCTGGACTCTGAGCAGCATAGTCTGCTGCAAAGGATCCCTACCCATGGCAGGTGGTTGAAACTAGACAACTTTTATGGGTCCTTCCAACTATTCCATGTTAATGACTTCAAACACACATACAAGCACAAAACAAAGAATTCACCTTGTTAAAATGTTTTGCAAATAGGAGAATAATATAGTGCGAGTGTAAATCAGCTATTTTTTTAAGAGACAAGAAAATAAATCTTAGAAAAAGAACAGAGAGCAGTGCTACATCACCTCCTTAGCAGTTCCAGGTTACCCAGAGCTAAGAGAAGAGAAAGGCAAGTAAAATTACAAAAGAAGAAAATATTTGTTAAAACAGGTAGCTGCAAAAAAAAAAAAAAAAAAAAAAAAGCTACAGCAAGAGTATAACTAACATTGAAATACAGACAGTAACACTGACCAGATCACTTATGGGCAGAATATTTAAAGGCAAAATATTTTACTCTGTTATTCTTTGAATTACAGATTTCTGGATCAGTAGATGATATGCTGGAAATCCATTTTGAAAGGTCTTTCCTAGTCATACTCATCCTGTGCTAACATGGACATCCTTGAATGAATGTTCTGTGTTTTTTTTTACATCACTTTTTAAAAAAATTAAACCTTTCAAATTATCATTGTTTCAAGAAATTTTGTCTGAGGCTTTCAAAAGTGCCTAAGCTCCACTTTCATAAATGATTTAGATACCTACGTCCTTAATGTCATTCTGAGATCTAGATTTTCCAACATAAGGTAAGTAAACACCTTAGACTTTTGGTGAAACAAAAATCTTTAAAAATTCTTGCAGTGGATCTCCATGGGCAAAAATGTACCAAGCAATGAGCAAAAGGAATAAAATCTCCTAAAGTTGAATCACCTTCTATTTCACTAGAAAATCAATGGAATATGAAATATGTTCCTTTTCTTTCTTCTCATACATGACAGGAAAAAAAAAAAGCAAAATCATCACTGAAAATGCAATTTTTTTAAACACATCTCATTTTTATATCCCATTTCTTATGACAATAAACATATGTCATTCACTTAAACGTAAACTGCTACCACTGCAAAAGAAGAGCAAAAACTCTTTAACAAGATTTGTGTTTTAGAGCCAGATGTAAGCTTATGCTCCCATTATGTCTACCAACACTTCAAAATATATCAGAAGACAGTACCTTGACTAGTTATGCCCTAGTTAAAGTAAATACGATGATGCTCAGCCTTACATCTTTTCTTCAGCACGTGGAATTAATGTTTTCACACAGGAGTCAGAATGTCTGTTAGAGATAACCACCTGAGAAAAACAGCAGTCTCACCCAGGAACGGCCTAAGTGACAAAAAGAACAACTTTTCAGAGAAGCTCCATTGATCTCCAGAGTTCATCTCAACTCTTCCTTCCCACCTTTCTCTCTCATACCACATTTAATTCCTTTCCTCTATCTAATGCCTTTTTCTCAAAATAATGTCAAATCTCAGAATATAGAGTTAAAACTTTCCTTGATCCCTAAAATCCAGATTACCACAGAGATTATTCAACAGTTATTCTCGATAATGAATGCTTGTAAGAAAATAAGTTAATACAATACTTGCATTTCTCACCTCTGATCTGACTTCTGAAACTGTATCCATAGCTATCCATCCAACTGTTATAAAAAAAATCAAGTCCAATAAAAAAATCAAGATTCTCCAACACACAGTTGTCTACCCTTTAGAATTACCAGCAGAACAGTAGACATCATCACGAAGTTGTTCCCATCATCAACTAACCTGTTGAAATCAAAATGTTTGTATTTACACTTTTCATAGCCAGGGCAGACATATAAATACATTCAGACCTGAATCTAATGAGAAGGTTCATCAGGAAAGTAAAATGGAAGAAAAGAAAAAAGAAAAATCTTCATTACTTCAGAGACTGTCTTTACTAACTGTTAAGGTAAAGGAAAAACATTTTCCTGCCTAGGAGTAGGAGTCTCAAAATGCATAAAATGCATTTCCAGCTTAACTATTGAAGAAACAGAACTATTACAAGCTTTTAGCAGTGCACTCAAAGAGAGTAAGAGACGAAGGCAAAACAAGATCAAAGAAGCAAGATGATTTTGCACTTTTGCAGTCTTGAGCTGGGACAGGCTGAGAGAGCTGGGGTTGTTCATCCTGGAGAAGGGAAGATGTGGAGTGACTTCACTGCAGCCTTCCAGTATATAAAGGGAGCCTCCAAACAAAAGGGGAGACAACTTTTAACAAGGATAATGGCAGGACAAGGGGAAATGATTTTGAGTTGAGGAAGGGAAAATTTAGGTTGGATATCAGAGGGATGTTCTTTACCAAGAGACTGGTAAGATGCTGGAATAGACTGCCTGGAGAGGCTGTGGATGCTCCCGTTGGTGGAGGTGTTCAAGGCCAGGTTGGATGGGCAGACTGGTATAGCATTAGATATGGAGGCTGGCGGCCCTGCATGCAGCAGGGGAGTTGGTGATCCTTAAGGTCCCTTCCAACCCAAGTCATTCTATGGTTCTAAGAGCTTGATTACTTGAGGAGATAGCTATTTCCTTAAATAAAAAATAAATAATTAGACATTTAGAATATCAAGTCTAGAGAAAGAGTGGTAAAATAAATGATGTATCTTTTGAAAACAGTTCTCTCTCATTCATTCATATCCCCATGATAGCTGCTTTGAGCAGGTCATGTTACACTATCTTTTAGTCCCTGTGACTAAAGATATTTTTGATGTTATGTAGTCTTTTGACATGCTTCAGCTCATTCTCTGGAACTACTGGCCACAGGGCTTGCTCCATTACCTTGATCCTTCAGATGGATAACTAGGACAAAGACAGCCATGGCTCATTTTTCTGTAAAGTAAATATTTGCATGACTGTAATATCTGAAACAAAGTTAGAATTAAGGATTTTTATTTCTTTCTGGATTGTCTAGGAACTCTGTTCAAAGATTAAAGACTTCTAAATTGATAATTTTCACATAGTAGAAAAAGAAGGAATTATATGGACATGCAGAAAAGTTTTGAAAGTCTCAGTCCATCACCAGCAGGTCATCAAGTTTTGTTCTGTAGCAATTTTTCATCATGATTTCTCTGTACATGTACTTTTAGACACAAATTTCAATAAATATCAGTACTACTACTGTTACTCTTGACATTATTATTTACTCCGACTATTTTATTTTTCCTCAGTCCCTATATAACTTTCTATGGCAGATGTGACAATAGAATATCTCAGTGTTTTGCCTCTGTGATACAAGCTCTGAGAAGATCTAAATGACTGCATTTAGCATCACTTTCTTTAATTAACAATTATCTCTAAAGAATGGTAATGCATTTTAATTTATGTCAAGACTTTTAATTAAACGTTTCTTTTTTTAAAAAATCAGTATTCGTATGAGTTTTCAGAGCATTCTTTCTCTTCACTTATAGCTAACAAATATATATTTAATTCATAAAACTGTTATGTCTATGTGTCTAAAACAAAGCTGCCTATAATTGTTAAAAAAAAATCCTATAATAAATTATTGTCCTTTCTCGTGGAAAGAAAAAAAATCATATTATCCTGATTGGAAGAAATAATCCTAAATAATGTACAGTAATTCTCAAAAACAGTAATCAGGCTTTGATTTCCTTTTTGTATAAAGCAATGATTACACTTTTATAACATTCAACTGGTTTTCATTTAAAAGCTTTTATAAAAGTTTATTCTTTGCACTCACTAATGGTGTAAAAAAAGCAATCTACCTCAGCAGTTTAGCATTCTAAGTGAAAAAAATCAATCTTTAATGACAATCTGTTATTCATCCATAAAATGCATTAACTAATGAAAAATAGTTAATTCTCCGCAGTATTACAGTCACATTTCAGTAAGAGACTTAAAACAACTGTGACTTCACAACCTTTGAATACAATTGTGTGGTTGAATACAAAACGTGTATGGCTAAGTCAGCTGTAAGTGAATTGTTTGAAGTCTATCAGGTTTGAATGAAATAGCTACATGACTTGAAGCTATAAATATAATGAAAAAGAAAAGATAAATACTTAATTAGAAGACAATTCCTTTGCGAGAAAGGAAGAAAATCCAGTTATTTGATAGCTTTTATTTGTCCAAGATCAGAAATAAGAAGCATACGTGTGACAGACAAATTCTTTTGTGGAACCTGTTTCTTCATATGCCACACAACAGTATGTAAAAATACATAGCCAATGATAATGAAAATGGAAAAGGAAATATTGCATGTAAAAACAGAGTCAGGGTCAATTCACTACTCCAGGAAACAATTTCACTGTATTTTATGCAGAACTGGATAAGCAATTTCCTTCCTCATTGTGCTAGGGGAGTTTTCACAACAATCCTGCATGTTACAAAATCCTTACATTAAATCTTCAAGCAGGCTGTGGTTAAAATAATAAGAATATATATATATGTATATATATATATGTATATATATATATATATATATATAAAATAATCCAGATACAATTTTATAGTAAAAATTTCAGCCTCGAGAATTTCTAAAACCAATATTGCAGTACATTAGCTGGCTTTGTTTAACGTCCTGAAAGACAAGACAAGCAGTGAAAAAAAGTATTCTGAACATTTAGCCACAGCAGAAGCCTGCTGCACTCAAAAGAAACAGCACACTAAGGTGACATACCTCTAACAGGATTTTTATACTCAATAACTCAGAGCAATAGTACTGTCATCACTAACTACAGGCCAGAAGGCTTATGCTAATTATGCCTCCTGTTAACTCCACAGGCCCAAGCCCAGCCTGTTAAGTTTGTTTTCAGCTCACTAGGTGAGCTGACTGGTATCACATGTGTCTTGTTACCACACACACAGTTTAACATTGAGACAACAGCAAAGGATCTGAAAATATGGGCACCAGATGAGGGGGAAAAAAAAAAACAAAAAAAAAAAAAAAAAAAAAGGCTGCTTCTTCTTTAGGAAAGGCAGCAACAGCTGAGCAAGTAAAGAAGCAGTAAGCAACTTTCAAAGTAATATTCCTTAGGGACTAGGCAGAATATAGCCTAGGGTAAGGCTAAGAGCTGAGAACTGCCTTGATACTCAACTGTCTTATAAAAAGATAAGATCCTGAATTTGGGGGATGTGGAGGAGAAAGGAGTTACCTACTTCAGCTCTTGGTCTGATCACCTGTGCTGTGGTGACTGAGGCTGCAATGGACTGTTAACATCAGTGCAAGTTACAGAGATTAGCTCAGTAATGACTAAGTTATGACTGAGTATATAAAGATAACTAAAATTTGCACTGAACTTGTTGTTAATGACTGCCAGCCTACAAAAACTTTGTTTTACTATTACTTACCTACTTATTTAAACATCCTATTCATAGTGATCTATGATTCTCTAACTCTTGTGTGTACAGTACATGTATGTGCATGTGTACATTCATGTAAATGTGTTTTGGTGCAACAGTGTTTCATCCCTACTTGTAAGTTAAGAGAAGTGAGAGAAAAATTATTCATGTTGTGTTCTGGCAAAGTAGAGCATGAGTGGTCTCTAACGAAATCTCTTACATTCTCTTTGTGAAAGAATAATTCTCATCGAAATCAGTTTTTCTTACTCATCAATAAGATTTGCTCCAATTATATGACTGATTGTACAAGTCTTTTATAGAACATATGACCCAGTTTCATTTCAAACTCACTAATTTTTTTCTGAGAAGAATTTTGTTAACTTCTGAAGAGTTCTGTCCATGTGAACTATATTTATCATGAGAGAACAGTTATTACTAGACAGACTTAAGATGCTGTGAATCAGTGCATTTTCACACAATACAACACAGTCATCACACAATACAAAAATGTTATATAAATGATAACAGAATTAGGACATTTTCCCTTTAGTTGGATTTTATTCATATCTAAATTATTTGACTAATTCTATCTTCAGCAGTTTAGTATTTTCCCATAGGAAGCCACTTCAACTGCTTTATTGAAAGGTAAGTTAGACCTCCTTGTTCTCAGATATCTAGAAAATCTGTTATTTTGTCAAAGATATCAGTGTAGCTTATATCACCTATCCTTTAGAAAAATCATGTTGAATTTTAACTGATATTTTTCATTCATTTTCATAACCGGTTTATTCATAATGTATTTGGAAAGTTTCTATTCTATTGAAATCAGGACGTAGGCTCCTATTTATATGGATCATGGTGTTTGTTGTTTGTTTTTTTTTTCTATTAATGACAGTAGGATATTTATTATTTTACAGCCATAAAGTTATTCTCCCAATTTGATAGACCAGCTTCTCTAATCAAAATTTAAATGTGTGCCAGATTTTTATTATTCTGCAATGATAATCATGAACTGTCTTGATCTAAGCATATTAAACTGTGTTCTGTTTCCTCCACAGATAAGGTGATTTCCATTTCTATTCTGTCATTGCCATTAGCCAAACTATCTCTGCTATACCTTACTCTTACTGAAAGGGGTAAAAATTATTAATATCCTTATTATTACTCATAGAATTATAGAATGGCTTAGCTTGGAAGGATCCTTAGAGATCATCTAGTTCCAAGCCCCCTGCTATGGGTAGGATTGCCACACCCTAGATAAGGTTGCCTAGGTCTCATCCAACCTGGCCTTGAATGCTTCCAGAGACGGACATCCACAACCTCTCTAGCAACTTGTTCCAGCACCTCACCACCCTCTGAATAAAAAATGTCTTCCTAGCATATAAATTAAATCTCTCCCTTCTCTTAGTTTAAAGTCATTCACTCTTGTTCTTTCACTGTCAGACCATGTAAAAAGTAGGTCCCTCTCCTGCTTATAAGCTCCCTTCTAGTACTGGAAAGCCACAATGCAGTCTCTCTAGGGCCTTCTCTTCTCAAAGCTAAACAAGCCCAACTCTCTCAACCTTTCCTCTTTCAGGTACTCTAACCCATTGATTATCTTCATGGCCCTCCTCTGTACCTATTCCAACAGCTCCATATCCTTCTTTTACTGGGTGCCCCAGGCCTGGATGCAGTACTCCAAATGGGTCCTCATGAAGGCAGAGTGAAGAGGGACAATCACTTCCCTCTCTCTGCTGGCCACCTCTCTTTTGATGCAGCCCAGGGTACTGTTGACCTTCTGTGCTGCTAGAGCTTATGTCCAGATTTTCGTCCATCAGGACCCCCAGGTGCTTTTCCACAGGGCTGCTCTCCATGAGTTCTTCTCCCATTCTGGGAGAAGGACAAAGCAGGATTGTCTTGACCAAAGTGCAAGCTTCACATTTGGCCTTGTTATATCTCCTCAGATTCTCATGTACCCATCTTTTTAAGCATGTCCTGGTCTCTCTTGATGTCATCTGTACATTCTGTTGTGTCAAATGCACCATTCAGCTTATGTTACCAGCAAACTTGCTGAGAGTACATTCAATTCTACTGTCTTTGTTAAAGGTGTTAAAGAGCACCAGGCCTGAGACAGACCCCTGGTGTATATCATTTGTGACTGGCCCTTGCATGGATCTAGGGCCATTGACAACAACCCTCTGGATACAACCATACAACCTGTATGCACCTGATAATCCTGCCTTCAAATCCACATTGCTTCAATTTAGAGATAAGGATACTGTGAGAATGCTTTGTTTTTTGGCTCAAAGCTTGCTTCCTGAGGTATTTCTTGTGATAAGACTCTGATCGATTTGTTGAGGAGGCAAGTGGTGAGTGCTACTGTGAGACAGTCAACATCACTATGTGAACATTTGAAAGCACCTTCCTCCAGAGCTGCTTGCCTCTGGAAAAGAGTGCTCAGGAGTGTTTACTGGTGGAAGATCTGGCCTGTGACTAAATAGCTCCAGCTTGGTATGGGAAAATTGGGGAATGATACAATTGTGTCCTGTGAAAAACAGGATGCAGGTGGGCATCCCTGCTCCCTCTTATCTGCTGGCAAGGCCCTGAAGATAGGAACAAAGGAGTTTCTGCTGAGATCCCAGAGCCGGAAGCTGCCACTCCAAGGAGAGCTGACTCAACCACTTTTGATTTGAGCTGTCATTCCAAAGACTTGACCACTTTCATTCCACTTGACCACTGTCATTCCAAGCTGACTTGACCACTTTGGAACCGTTGAAAAGGGGCCATCATCGCTGTGGTCACCATCACTGTCAACAGAACAACAATGCCCGATGTCCCACCACTACTGAAGATCAATGACTGAACTACGAACCATGAATCCATGGTGGTGACTATCTCCCTCTTGCTTTCTATAAAGACTCCTTGCTTCTTTTTTTCTATCTTTTCTATCGCCCTCCTTTCCTTCCCCATTCATACCCTAATTCATAATAGTGTCTGTCCTCCCCTTCCCCATTGCCCTGATTAAGATCTGTAATAAACTGGTCAGGCCAACATTTGACCCATTGTTTCTTAATCTCAAGACGGGTATACAGATATTAAAAGAACTTCCTCTCCCTCCTACAAATTGGAGTGAGACAGATATGATGTGGTACTGTGTCAAAGGTCTTGCACAAGAGCAGGCAGATGACATCTGCTGTCCTTCCTTTGTCCACTGATATTGTCACTCCATCACAGAAGGCCACCAGATAGGTCAGGCTTGGTCTGTCCTTGAATCTATGCTGTCTTGGATCACTTCCTTGTCTCACATGTGTCTTACCATTTCTTCCAGGACGATCCACTCCATGATCTTCCCAGGCACAAAGGTGAGACTCATCAGATTGTAGTTCCCTTTCTTAAATATGGGGGTGATGTTTCCCTTTTTCCAATCACTGGGGACTTTGCCTGACAGCCATGATTTTGCAAATATGATGGAGAGTGGCTTGGCAACTGCACCAGTTAGTTCGTTCAGAATGGAATGCATGTCATCCAGCCTTACAGACTTGAATACATTTAGCCTCACAAGGTGGTCTCAGACTTCCTCTACTCCTTCCACATTTATCAACACTTAAATGGTAAATCAGTCTCCACTGCACATTCACAGCTCTGTCAGAATATTATTTTGATGCTTTGGGGTGCAGACTAAAATATTCTTTCCCATTTGCTTATTCTGTAGATAGTGGGATCCTAAAAACTAACACCTGGAAATAAATGAACTTGACATAGCTGCATTGTCAGAAAGCAGTTAGATCATCTATATGGGAAAAAGCATTTCACAAAACCTTTTTCTTGACCACACCCAGGATAAAGAGCCATTGCTTTAATAAATTTATCTAACCTGCTGTTTTTTCTATGAAAGCAGAAATTGCTACTAGACCTATAGCAAGATACTCTTTTTCATAGTTTTGTTGTTGTTGTTGTTTTGTTATATGACCGCTTACTAATGCAAATAAATATGAAAAATGAATCACAGAATCACAGAATCACAGAATCACCCGGCTTGGAAGGGACCTCAAGGATCATGTAGTTCCAACCCCCCTGCCTAGCAGGGCCACCAAACATACACATTCAGATCAGGTTGCCCAGGACCCCGTCCAACCTGGCCTTGAACACGTCCAAGGACGGGGCATCCACAACCTCCCTGGGCAGCCCGTTCCAGGGCCTAACCACTCTCCTTGTAAAGAACTTCCCCCTAACATCCAACCTAAATCTTCCCTCCCTCAACTTGGATCCATTTCCCCTAGTCCTGCTGTTGTCAGCCCTTTTGAAGAGTTTACTCCCCTCGTGGGTGTAGGTTCCCTTCAGGTATTGATAGGCTGCAATGAGGTCACCCCTCAGCCTTCTCTTCTCCAGGCTGAACAAGCCCAACTCCCTCAGCCTGTCCTCATAGGGGAGGTGCTCCAGCCCCCTGATCATCTTAGTCGCCCTCCTCTGGACCCTTTCCAAAATCTCAATGTCTTTCTTGTACTGAGGGCTCCACACCTGGACACAGTACTCCAGATGGGGCCTCACAAGAGCCGAGTAGAGAGGGACAATCACCTCCCTGTCCCTGCTGACCACCCCTCTCCTGATGGAGCCCAGGATCCCGTTTGCCTTTCGAGCTGCCAGAGCGCACTGCTGGCTCATGTTCAGTCTCTCGTCCATCAGGACCCCCAGGTCCTTCTCTGCCGAGCTGCTCTCAAGGACCACTCCTCCCAGCCTGTACGGGTGCCTGGGGTTCTTCCGGCCCAAATGCAAAACCTTGCACTTTGCCGTGTTGAACCTCATTAGGTTCACCCGAGCCCAGCCCTCCAGCCTGTCGAGGTCCCTCTGAATGGCCTCCCTTCCTTCCACCGTATCAACCGCACCACTCAGCTTGGTGTCGTCAGCAAACTTGCTGAGGGTGCACTCAATTCCCTCATCGATGTCATTAATAAAGATGTTAAAGAGCACCGGTCCCAAGACAGACCCTTGGGGGACACCACTTGTTACCGGCCTGCACCTGGACATAGAGCCATTGACCACCACCCTCTGTCTGCGGCCTTCCAACCAATTGCTTATCCATCGGGTCGTCCACCCACCAAATCCACTTCCCTCCAATTTGGAGATAAGGATGTGCTGGGGGACCAGGTCAAAGGCCTTGCTCAGGCCCAGGTAAATGACATCGGTCGCCTTCCCTTCGTCCACCAATGCCATCACTCCATCATAGAAGGCCACAAGATTAGTTAGGCATGACCTTCCTTTGGTGAAGCCGTGCTGGCTGTCTCGGATCACATGCTCATTCTTTATGTGATCGAGCATGTTGTCCAGGAGGATCTGTTCCATGATCTTCCCAGGCACGGAGGTGAGACTCACTGGCCTATAGTTCCCCGGGTCCTCCCTGCTCCCCTTCTTGTAAATGGGAGTGACGTGACCCTTCCTCCAGTCATCCAGGACCTCACCTGACAGCCACGACTTCTCAAATATGATGGAAAGCGGCTCGGCAACCACCTCAGCCAGCTCCTTCAGGACCCTGGGATGCACACCATCTGGCCCCATAGACTTGGATTCATTCAGTCTAAGGATGCACTCTCGGACTTGCTCTGCCCTTACAGTGGGGAGGGATGTACCTCCTTGGTCCCCACAGAGAGGTTTGGGGATGCAGGGTTCAGGGACGTGAAAAAGACTAGAATCCTGGCCACGAGTGAAGACCGAGGTGAAGAACTCATTCAGCACCTCAGCTTTCTCTTCATCTGTTGAAGCCAGAAGAGAAAACGAAGACAGAAGAGAAAATGAAGGTGGAACTCTATTTTTTCCTTTGACATCAGAAACAAAAGACAAACACTGAACTCTACAAACGTAATAAAAGTAAATTGTATCTATGAAAAACCCAAACTAAATTCTTGTGAATCTTTGGCACCATGACATATTATTTTCATGGCTGTTAGACTTTAAGTCGTGAAGTCAAATACGATTATTTGGGCTCTATTAACATTTTGTACTATCCATATCTAGGAAATTCAAGGTTCTCACAGTCACAAAATTTATTTATTTATTATTGATTGTCTGCCAGTATTTCTTTCTCTACTATTACTAAATATATTTTTATCCATGTCTAGATTTTTAATTTGGAGTGTTCCTTGATTATATTAATGTACTGATAAAAATGAAAATTGAATGATATTTTTATGTTTGTTCTGTTAAAATAGTAATGAAACATTCATACTGGATTGAAATTGAACTATTCATATTTCTGCAATGGAAAGCAATATTCTGTGTTGCTATTCTTACCTATCATCTCCATTATTATTATCTCTTTTTACTGTCACTCATTTTGTGTTCTTCTTCTGTTTTCCCTTTTTTCCTTTCATTTTTGTGTCTTCTTTTGTGTAGACCTTACCATAGAGTTTACCTCTACATTGCATTCTGCTTCTCATCTCTTTTCATGGAATCATGAATAGTCTATTGCTTGTGTGTTATCAGAGTCTATCTTACCTGCAGAGATTTTCTAGCGTTATTTAACTTGATTAGAAAATTCTAACTTTTTTTTTGTCTAAAGTTAATTCAGGGTTTTCCAGTGTCCTTCTTCCTCTATTCTGTTCAAGACCAAGTCACAGTTTTCTCTCCCCTTTTGAGAGCTCAGCTAACTCTCAAACTTTAGGCTTAACTCTCCCACATTAGGCCGGTTTATCTGCATAGTTATTTGAACACCATAATGTCAATTTACTTTGTTTTTCTAAAACTGTTACCTAAATTGAGTTTCCTTCCTACACTGAAAAAAAAATTAATTACAACTTATCATACTTTTTAAAAATGCATGGTAATATCAGTAAAATCACCAGAAAGCTGTATATGAGGTAAGCTGCATAACAATTCTTACACAGCATATTTTTCCTATTGGAGTCAGAATTCTGCTGTGAGATTATGAGAAAATAAATAGATAAATACACCAATACACAAAAAAAACCTAACAACAATGCAGAAACCTATTTCAATGCTGAATAATTTGGAGTTACTTAATTAGCATTACTGGTTGAAATGTATTTCAGTACTGAATCTCATAAAAGCAGATGATAACCCTATAATGTTTAGGTTGGAGAGTTCATTTTACAGATAAGCCTTTCATGCAATGACATGTTTAGGATCTCATAGAAAAAAAATACCATAAGTGAATAAAAGAAAAAATGTAGCAATATATAGAGTTTGCAAGAAAATTGCTATAAACACTACTAAGAAAAACAGTAGAAAGTAGCTATTATACACTTTTTCACAAAACTGGGCTTAGTCTATTCTTGACAATTAATTCTAACTCAAACATTTTTAGTTACTGAGACTGAATGTCATATTTAAGACAGTCTTACACCACAGATTTATAAGCTGAGCTACTGAAAGGACTGTCAAGGAAATGTGCAGTTTTATTTGGCAAATGAAAAAAGTATAGGGCTACTTAAAAAAGAGCAGTACACACATTACTGTGCATGCATTTAGTACTATCTTCTCTCTTCTTTCTTTGGGAAAATTTTTTGCTCAGTAGACAGGGAAAAGCTTCCTAAGCTCCAGGATTAGGCAGACTGTATCCCTTATGATATACAGGGAAGCCAAGACACAGTATCTTGAGGTTTCACCATCTCTTTCCTTTAAAAAAATATACTAGTTCCTGCCCAAAAATATTTGCTACACCATGATCTTCACTCTCTTTTTAAAGAGGAGCTGCCTATTTTGCTGTTTTGTTTTTTTTTTTAATGCTTAATAACTTGAAAAAAATTTTTACACTTAGTTGACATCATACCTCATTAATGTCTCTTCAAGTAATATGTTTTTGTTTTGCAGCTAGTTAAATAACCATTTTGATAAAATACAAATATTCTTCTGTACTATCATAATGCGACTATTAAGCATATTATTAGTCTATGAAAGAAAAACGTAGTAACTTGTTAGAATAGAGAAATGTTCCGTAAATCTCCCCTCTGGACTTCTTTTATACCTTTTTAGGCAATTGAACATTAGGCTTCTGCTTAAGTTAAGCAGATTACTTCAAGTGTAAATGGAGACCAAGATCATACTTACAGAATGACTTGCCCTAGCTAAAATCATCAGTGACATGCCACGTGGAGGTGACTGGCATTTTCTACTATTAGGACAACTTGATGACAGCTAAATGTAGTTTTCTAGCTTCTTCTAGATGATACAAATCCATCTGAAAGCACTGATGGCTGAACAAACAAATAGTAACACAGAACTTCTAAATGATAAATTAATCCTTGGATAAATTAATCTCCTTGGATTTCCCAAGACAATCAGCAGCATTGCAAGCATATGTTCTGCAGCAGAGCAGGGTATCATGATATGAGAACAAAATGGGAGATGAACTCACTGTCACATTGTTATCTAGATAAATCTGCGTCCATAACAGGGAGCAGCAGGCCTGCAGGACCACCAACTCCCCCCTTCTTCTCCCCAATCAAAAAAAAAAGAACAGCAGCAATGATCTAAGGAGGAAACTTAATTTTACTAAATATGGTATCAAAATGCAAGATAACAAAATATAATACAATATAAGTGGAATTGAGAACAATAAATCAAATAAAACAAGAGAGAAGAGTGTCCGAAACTGAAAACCTTATTTTGAACTGAAGACGCACAGCTGCCAGGCAGCAAGTGAGAGAGTGAATCCCATGACTTCCTCCCCTGGCTTATCTTCCCCTCTGAATGCAGTCCTCTGGGGTATGTAGTCGTTCTTTTCTTCTGAGAACCAGGTATCTGGAAAGTTGTCAGTCCATGGAACAAGAGTATTAGCTCTTTAATTCCCCATGCTTTACATGATGTTATCATATGGAATACCAATAACAAAATTATAAAACCATGACACTCATTGAAAGCAGCCCTGCCAGGGAGGACTTGGGAGTCCTGGTGGATGAAAAGCTGGTCATGAGCCAGCAGCATGTACTTGCAGCCCGGAAGGTCAACAGTATCCTGAGATACATCAAAAGAGGAGTGGCCAGCAGGGAGATGGAGATGATTGTCTCCCTCTACTCTGCTTTCATGAGGCCCCATCTGGAGTTCTGCATCCAGGCCAGGGGTCCTCAGTACACAGAACTGGGGCAGTTAAAGCAGGTTCACAGGAGGGCCAATGAAGATATCAGTGGGCTGAAGCACCTCTCTTGTGAAGAAAGGTTGAGGGATCTGGGTTTGTTCAGCTTGGAAAAGACTCCAGAAAGACTTTGCTGTTGCCTTCCAATACTTAAAAGAAGCTTCTAAACAGAAGGAAGACTGACTGTTCACCTGGTCTGATAGGGTATGGCAGATTGGCCTTCAACTAGAAGAGGGGGAGATTTTGATTACAGGTTAGAAGGAAATTCTTTACTTGTCCTTTTACTTTCAGTCCTAGTTTCCATGGGTTCAGTCCAGTTATAACTGTAATTAGTTATAGATTCTGCATGAACTTCACTGCTTAGCAAATTGGAATGGAGAATAAGTATAAATTTTCTACTATTTCAAATAGATTGCTATGCATTCAGGGATCCAAATGACAGAAGAAATTCATTTATAGTGAGATATAATTTATCAATTGAAGCAAAAATTCCCTGTTGAATTTTACATGGCACTGTGTATCTACTTAGAAGATTGCATCATATATTTTGAACAAAGAATATTCATTTCTCTATTGTCATTCATGTATTATATAATAGTTTAGATGCTGACAGAAAAGGTGTTTGGGGAGTAGTAAAGGAATGGTAAATGGATTTGCACATATTAGCCATACGAATTTTATTTCAAGTGCTGACAACACTACATGTTAGGAGTGAAATTGGTATTAATGTAACTACTCTGTAAGCAACTCTTTTCCAAACTTTCAAAAAAGATCTTTCTTTTCACAGACAATATTAATTACAATAGACAATGACAGAAGCATTTGAGTAGAAATAGAGAGTGCTTACACCGTGGTTTCATTGAGCATTTGAAGCTGAATCAGGAGAAGGGTTCAGATTGATGGAAAAAATCAATATTTTGGAAATTATTAGAGCTTTTCTTCTCACGTTTTGACCCAAAATCACAGAAAGCAAATGAGGTATGTCATTCTGCTCAGCACATTGTGATTCTGACAAATGGAGGTCTCATAAGAGACCTGCTTTCTGGAAAAACCACTAGCACTGTAGGCCAAAATGTGATTATTAGTTATTCAGAGCTTGTCTAAATTAATTTCATTCTCTTCTGAAAGAGTTAGTTTCATCTTCTTAACTTTGTGTTACAACAACCACTAAACTGTATTTTCCAATGTAACCTCTGAATCTTTATTACCTGATCATTGCAATCCACTGGATGAATAAATAATGTTTTCATAATGCACATTTACATATATTCCACTCTGAGTAGTGCTCAAGAAAGCAGAATTTAAGAAGCTTAACCCATGAGCTTCTAAGCTGCCTACGTAGAACTTCTGCAAGCCACAGTTCCCAGCTCAGCTGTTTACATCAAAGTGTTAACAAATATTTCTTTGTTATTGGGGGCAGAGTGGTGAGGCTGGACTCTTATCAGCAGTGTGTGGAGACAGGACAAGGGGAAACGGCTAGACACTGCAGCATAGGAAGTTCTGCACAAATGTGCACAAGAACTTCTTTACAGTGAGGGTGACGGAGCACTGGAACAGGCTGCCCAGGGAGGTGGTGGAGTCTCCTTCTCTGGAGATGTTCAAGACCCACCTGGACACCTACTTATCCCTCCCTGGTGTAGGGAACCTGCTTTGGCAGGGGTGTTGGACTCGATGATCTCTGGAGGTCCCTTCCAACCCCTATGATTCTGTTATTCTGTGATTCTACGAAATAAAAAGATCAATGGAAAAAGACCACAAATAGGCCAGTTGTAGAAAATGAGCCAATACCTATGTTCCTTCTTATCTGCTCAGCTTGAAAGTGTTAAGTTTCTCATAGTTTCTCAGATTGCGCAGAAAGAAAAACTTAAGTGTGATGTCTATTAAATTTTAATTCTATTATAATGGGTGCAATGTGTTCATCCTACATTGTCTTGAAGAAAAAGTGCCATAAAAAAATGAAATGCAACAAGAAAGTTGATAATATATCATTGATGTTATTTTCAGCACATTTACGCAGATGGATTTTTTATTCATTAATGAGTTTATATTTATTTTGTGTTTTCAAATCTTTCTTGAAAAATGCATAATCACTGACAAATTTCCTCATCAGTTTATGCAGAATGCTTGATTGGAACACGTTGATCTGAGGTGACTACTGTTTTAAAATGGTTATGCTACTGGAGAGCAGTATCTGTCACCTTGTGCAGCATAAAACTTCTTCTGTGTATGCTTTAATTGAGAAATATATGAGGATTTAGGAAGGAAAATCGAAAAGAACATACAGATAGAAATTTGCAGCTGGTTAAATAACCCAGTAAAAGATCATACAAACTAGAGTTGATGCTAAAAAGTGAATATAAAGCATAAAGACGTTAACTATAGCAGTTAGATTTTAAACTCCATTTGATTTTATTATAAGCATTTATCTGGAAGCCTTAAGAAGTTATCTTGTGTGTGCTGATGTAAAAACATTCTATTGTATTCAAGATTACACAAACTGTAAGCATTATCAAACTAGATTAAAAATAGCAAATCAAGCAGAAAACAAACAAAAACCTATAATATTATAGAACTGTGTGTAATAAAGAACATACGGTACATGTGCAGTCACTGCAAAGGAACAGCCTACGGCTATATCTTCATGCCCGTTAAAGGATAGACATATCTAAATAGCACTAATCAAGAATATTCTTACAAAATTACTAAGTAAACATGTAACCCAAAGTGAGATTAATAAAATCATTTTTCTTTGGCCTCAGAGGTGCCAGGGCTTCATCTAGGAAATATATATATATATATACGTTTTTTCTTGCAGTGGACAGTCTCCTGTTATTTCTCTTTACTTCACATGCTTACTGACAAAAATAAAAGTAACTAAAAGAATAGGAAGACACAGATCGTCATTATCTTAAAGTCTGACCAAACAGCTCATTTTGCTCTCTACTTTCTTTCTCTACTGGAAAGAATTCATAGTTCACTGTCAGGCTAAGCAAAATAAAGGCATCACTTGTCCCATGTAGTGTATTTCACTGATTTTTAACTTTTTTAATTATTATTATCAACAATGTTAGTCTTTCTATGGCTTATTCAGATACTACAATGATGACAGTTAAATAAAGTGCAATTTCTGTTTAGAGTAAGTAGTAGCTCTGCTGGAATCACTAATTATGTTGTAACAGCAACATTGTTAATGACACTAGTTATCAAGAACAAACAAAATAAACAACTTTTTTTTCTTGCATACATATAAACGTACTACTGGTCATAATTTAAAGCACACGTACACATATACACAATACCTTGGCCTATTTTGCTAGCCACCGATGACTCTGGGAAGTAAATTCTGGTGAAACCACGTTATATAACAAATTGAGGTAATCAAGATACGTAGCTTCATAAAATTGTGTCTATTGCTTCCAGGAGTGATCTTCTGAATTCATTAGTTTTTAGAATTAGTAATCATCTTCAACTTTAAATAGACTACAAGCTCTGTACGTTGCATATAAATGTTCAGTCTGTCTGTTTAATCATTCACTTTCAGTATTTTGCATGATGCCATATGTTCCTGTGACTAAACAATCTGCAGTTACTATTCATCTGGCTTTTATTTTTGAGATTTTGGGGATTTAAAATTTAGCTATGAGGAGTGCCTTTTTCTCTGTATCCTGACCTGCCTCTCAGCTTCTCAATTAACACTCCATTATTGTATTCCCTAAATAAAAACAGGCATGGCATCATTTCTCCACATGGTCATGTTAATTACTGTCACCCCATCGCACTCATTTGTTCGTAACTGAACTTACAAGAATACAACTATATGATGCATTCAGTTTAACTTCTTCCTGTTCTATATTCTCATTCCTAAGCCAAGCAGCTTTCTTAATTATCTCATCCCGGTGGAAATATATTTACAGTATTTCAAAGAGCACTATTAAAATCTGGAATACTCTTTTTGTTCACACAGAATTTAATCTTATTTAGCTTCCTTTTTCTTTGGAAAAATTATAATTTTTCCAATTATATTATAATTTTCAAAGGTTATGGGGACATTCCACTTTAGAGAAATTACAATCAAATATTAATACATCAGAAATATAGTTTCCATCACTTAAGAAAAAAATAATAATAAAAGAAAAAGAATGATTGAGTTGGTCCAGTTTTTATTCTAATTTTAGTCATGCTCTGTCTTGAAATAAATTGGACTCCATTGTCCAACTTTTGCTGTTAAAAGTATCATTATGAATTCAAAGCACTCATAGATTAGTGAGAAAGAATAGTGGTTTTCACCAATTTCAGTCTTCACCAACTTCCAGGTGTGACATCAACCTGGCCATCAGAATAAGAGAGAGGGAGTGTGTGAAGAATGCATCCATGTTTAATTTTAATTTGCTTTCTGGGAGCAAAATGAACTATACCTAAAACATATTTTCTGCTATAGTCCATTTAAGGCAGCAACCATTGTTACCATCACATCTAATAAGTATCCACTCTTCTTAAAACATAATGTGTCTTAATGATGATTATGGAACATTTCTAAAAAGATTTTCCCCCAAAATCAGGCTTTTTAATTCACAATTTTGTGCAGTTAAAATCAAAGGCAGGTTTATGATACCTAAAAGGAAACAGTTGTCTCATGATTAAGGGTTTTTTTTTCCATAGACAAATTTTACACATATTCTTTTATGATCAAAGTAAAGAACACATTAAAAAGGCAATTTCTAAGGCTCATTAGACCAAGTAATCTGATGCTTTTCTAAATTAAGTTACCACTGTTTATTTAACATCTTAAAAATTTTTGATTTTTTTAAAACTGCTTTTGTTGTCTTCTGAAATCAACTCCTCATTTCTGGCCATGCTTAATTAGCAGCAATGTCTTCAGAAGTGCATCTTTTGTCCTTGTGTCAGATTTTACAGCTTCACTTAATGTTTTAGTTAACTTCTGTGCCCAGCTACTTTGCTGTTTATAGTTTCATCTGCCTCCATCTGCTCTGAATAAAGTTGCAGTAAATCGAGCCTCTTGCTTTTTCTGTCAAGTTCTAACTGGGAAGAAAGTTTAGAGGGCAGCAGCCCCAGAATTGAAAAGCTTGGTGGAAATCCTTGCTCCTTCACAGACAACTATTATGTTGAATAAAACAAAACCAGCCCATTAAGGACTTAGGAACCTTAATTTCTAATGATATCTTTTAAAAACATGAGGAAGGGAAGAATTTGTAAAAGAAATTATCTGAGAATAGCAACTAATATTTTACATGATTCCAAAGCAATTCATTCATTTTAGGTACCTTAACTTTTCTAATCATCTATTCTTCCAGTTAGTTTCATTACAGTAGCAGATGTTCCTCTTCTTATGAAATCAGATACTACATTTCAACTTGACCATGAGCACTGGCTTGTGAAAATTTTACTCAAGTTTTTTTTCTGAAAATAATAATAAAATAAATAAAAAAACACTATGTCAAACTTCATTACTGATTTCTCTCAGAACATACGTAAAACATTTTTGTCTTGACTTGGCCTGTTGCTTATATGGTCCATTTATTGGAATATGTTCTGATAAAATCTGCTAAGTCTTCATGTGCTCAAAATACTTAATAAAAAAATGTGAATCACTAATATCTCATAATTAAAGTGAGAGAAAGGAAAAAGGAACTGCCTTCCTTGTACTGGGTTGTACTGCTTACTTCTGACTGTCTTCTTCATCCTCCTGGGGAGAGTGAGTGCGGGGCTGTATTGTGCTTATTTGTCTACTGGGTTTAGCACACAGCAATGTTAGAAACAAAAACATGGACAGAACAAATTCTACTTGCAAATAGTGGGGAAAAAAATCCTATATTCTTGGGTCTCAATACAATTATCTAGCAGGATGAACAGAATTATATCAGAGAATATATTTGTCTTGGTAATTAAATGGCACCATTTTCAGGCAGAATTCATAATAACTCTGAGATATTACTTTTGTTCAGTTGTGAATTTTCAATTTCCCACTCAACCAGTAGGGATCTGTTGCAAGCCAGCAATAGTTTTACATTAGAAACCCAGATGACTTATTACAGTGATAGCAATAAAAGCTGAATTATAACTTGAAAGCATTAAATAGACTGTACAAGGGGACTCTTTAAAGAGGTAGCAAATAAGCTAACAATATAGCAGTAGAAAACTCATCTAGCGTTGCCTGATAGAGGAACAGCTCCCATTGGAGAAAACTGTAAAGAGGAACTGGAAGTGAGACATCGCAGTTCCAGTGAACAACAGCAAATAACGTTATCATCCTGTTTTTGAATGCCTTTGTGCAGGGCAGATCACTCCACTTCTTGACTCTTTTAATCTCAGAGTTATATGTAGCATAGCCATGCTACATATTGGGCCATGTCATTCCTAATGAGATCTCTGTCTTCACTAATGCACTCTGCTTTTCTTTGAAAAAAATCATGAGAAAGGAAGAGAGAGGCTTCTGCTCACTCTAGTACATCCCCAAGGACAGAAAATAAAGGCATCATAGTTATAAAGCAAGCTACAGTCCAAATCTACATCATGGCATATACATGCCAAGGCAGCCTTATTTTTCTTCTTTCTAACCAATTTCTTCCCTGTGTAGAAAACTGAGGTTATTATAGAATCATAGAACCCTTAGAATTGGAAGGGACCCTTAAAGATCATCTAGTCCAACTCCTCTGCAATGAACAGGGACATCTGTTCATTCCTAGATCAAGTTGCTCAGGGCTTGATCCAGTCTCACCTTGAAAATCTTCAGGGACAGGATACCGAACACATCTCCAGACAACATGTTCCGGAGCAACATCACTGTCACTGTAAAAGACTTTTTCCTTGCATCTAACCTAAATCTATCCTCCTTAAGCTTGAAACCATTTCCTCTTGTTTTATCGCAAAAAAAAAAAAAACACTGCTGAAGAGTGTGTCCTCTTCTTCCCTGTAGTTCCACTTCAGATACTGAAAGGCCAATATAACATTTTGGAGCCTCTTCTCCAGGCTGTAGAGCCCTATCTCCCTCAGTCTGTCCTTGTAGGAAAGGACGTGATTCCTTGGATCATTTCTGTGTCCTTTCTCTGGATGCTCTCCAACAGGTCTGTGTTTCTCCTGTACTGAGGACTCCACATCTGGACGCAGTACCCCAGAAGAGATTTCACCAATGCAGAGTAGAGGGGCAGAATCACCTCCTTTGACCTACTTGCCCCACTTCTTTTGATGAAGCCCAGGATGCAGTTGGCTTTTTGGACTGTGAGGGCACATTGCTGGCTCATGTCCAGCTTGCCATCCACAGTACCCCCAGGTATTTTCAGCAGGGCTGTGCTCAATCCTTTTATCGCTCAGCCTGCATTGGCAGTGGATGTTGCCACTACCAGGTGCAAGACCTTGCATTTGGAGTTGTTGAACCTCTTGAGGTTTACCTGGGCCCACTGCCCAAGCCTGTCTAGGTCCCTCTGGATGGCATCTCATCCCTCACTTGTGTCAACTGCACCGCACAGCTTGGTGTCATCAGCAAACTTGCTGAGGGTGCACTCAACCCCACTGTCAATGTCATTGATGAAGTTATTAAGAATATAGGTCCCAGCAGCAAGCCCTGGGGAACTACACTCACCACCAGTCTCCATCCAGACACTGAACCATTGACAACCACCCTCTGAACTCAATCCAGAAACCAGTTCTTCAGCCACTGAACAGTCCACCCATCAAATCCATATCTTTCCAATTTGGAGAGAAGGATGTTGTGGGGTACCAGATCAAAGGCTCAACGCCTTAACTGAAATCCAGACAGATGACATCAGTCATTCTTCCTTTCTCCATTTATGTAATACTAACGTCATTAAAAGGCACTAGGTTGGTCAAGCAGTATTTGCCCTTGATGAATTCATGCTGGTTTTCCTGTATCACCTTTCTGTCTTCCGTATGCCTTACCATAGCTTCCAGAAGGATCTGCTCTATGATCTTTCCCAGCACAGAAGTGAGACTGATATATATATATATATATATATATATATATATATATATATAATACTTTTTTTGTAAGATTTCCCTTAACATCAAGAGGTTAGGTTAGATATTAGGAGGAAGTTTTTCACTCAGATGGTGGTGACACACTGGAACAGGTTGCCCAAGGAGGCTGTGAATGCTCTGTCCCTGGATGTGGCTCTGGGCAGCCTGGTCTAGTTGTTGACAAGCCTGCACATAGCAGGGGGGTTAAAACTAGATCATTGTGGTCCTTTTCAACCCAAGCCATTCCATGATTCTATGACTCAATGATAAGAAAATGTAAAATGAAAGCACCAAGTGTTCCTACTTTGGGACTTTGCTAAAGTTTCGCATCTGAAGACTTGTGCTTTGTATACCTCCTCTGTGTGGGATTTGAATGTAGTTCACAACTCTGGAAACAAAACATTTGGATAAATTTTTGTGAAGAGGCTATTTTCTTCTTAGACCTCTTATTTAGTTATTTTTTCTATGAACATACTCACAGGCTGTGGAAGAAATTGGTTAAATGTTTATTCATAGAACTAGAATGGGATTATTTTTATCTCAGTGGACACATCATCATCTCAGAAGTTACCACTTTTGGGATGGATAACAGTGAGTGAATTAAGTTCAGGGAGTGTGAAGATACCAAAGAGAAAAGACTTTTCAGATGTTAAATATTTTCCTATTAAAAAAAAAAAATGTAGCTAGGAAAAACATAGACATTATAATTCACAAAAGTGAACTTATGGACACTAGGTTTATTGAAACAATTTACTTAAGCAAAGACAAAGGTTACTCTACTAGAAGAAACTATTAAGCTAATGAGAGGTAGTAAGCAAGGTCGTACTTTTTTGTATACTAAAAGGCAATTTACTTCACCTGATGAGCATGCCCTTAGAAAGGAGACAAACACTCATAGTCATCAGTTATCATAGCATTTTATTTGTTTGCACATGTAGTGCTATTTATCTATAAAAGAGGTTGATATTATACTACTAAGGATTAAGAGGTGCTCTCGATCAAAATTTATTCACTATTTGAAACTTTATAAGTGTATTTGCAAAATCTATTTCTTGCTGAATATTGAATATCTAACATGAAATTTAAGCCTTCATTCTTAGTTGTGATAATTCACAGAAATGATATTCGAAGGAAGATGGATGTGACTGGCACTAATTATCACTTAATCTGAATTTAATATTATGGGATGTATTTATTTTTTTCATTTTGTTTGTTTTCTTATCTTTTTTGCCTCACTCAGAAAGCTTTTGCCATAGTGAAAGACAAAACATTTGTTTTGTCTGTTTTTGGTTCAGGAACCAAAAACAAATTGCACGAGCTCTGACTTTTCTTTTTAAAACAAAATGCTCACAACTGATGAAAAAATACTCCAACTGACAGCTGAATAGTTGAAACTCAGGGATGTAGAACCAGGCATCTTGAATGATAAGCTTTAAGAACTGCACAGATTTGTCACAACAGAAAAGAATGTTCCACAAAATACCAAACTAACTTGGGAAGATCTATCATTCATTCACAATTTATGCAGATATAGCTATGCAAGAAAGACATATAGTATTTGCTGCTGTGATAGAAAGCACAGTTCTATCCAGTTTTGTAAGAATCATCTAATTGCTTGCAGTGGAATGGACCTCCAGACAACCTGATCTTGTTCCACACCCCTGCTGTAGGCAGGGATGCCTCCCATGAGGCCAGGCTGCCCAGGGCCTCATCCAACCAATATTATTTAGAGATTAAGCACAATACACACAGAATCCGTTCCTCCTCAGAGAAATGTTTGAAGATAAGGTGTAAGGAGTAGGAAGTTATTCACTGACTTGTGATGGAAAAGAAAGAATTTCAAAGAAATGGAGCAGTAGAACTGAAGAGGTGTTAAAGATAAAAAAAAGTTATTTTGATATCTTCAGGAAGGAGGAAGGTAGTGGTATATGATATTGCACTGGAAGGAAAATGCCAGAGGAGTATGTATGTGTACAAATAAATCTTAAAAAGAAAGCAAAAGACTGGGAAATATGTTCTAGATAATGATCTAACCTATAAGGGTGCACTGAAACTAGCCATCATTAACTGTAAACCAAAGTAGTCTGTGTTTTTACAGACAGAGGAAAGATTAGTGTTGCTAGTGGAAAAAAAAAATAGTAATGACACTGAGTGGCAGTAATGAAGGCAGGAGTATGAGAGACAGAGTTTGACGCCATAAATATCAGTTTGAAACAGTGTTGGCTGTTAGGAATACTATTAAAATGGAAAATAAATATATTGTTTTTTTCCGCACAGATGTTTCTACAGTTGTAACCTTCAGCCTATGTTGTTTGTTACTTGTTATTATTTATTTTTTAAAAGGAATGGAATTTGTCATCTAAAATTTTCTTTATTTAACAACTCTGGTCTCCAAAGCAAAATTATTTTATCATAATATGCACACATGCACAAATATATACAACAACATATACCAATAATATTTCTTTATGTTATTTGTATCTTTTCAGCCTTGCAGGACTCTTCTTAACACGCATGCCCTGACTGACTATTCTGTTATTTTTGAAGATTTTTTAAGATATTTTGTGTTTCAAAACCAATACAACTCCTCCCTTCATCTCAACAGAGATTTTTATGTCTTCTTAATTACAGTTTGTTTGTCTGTACTGCGTGTAATCTTTGCTAATTCCTTTCTGTTTGACTAACAAAAAATTGAGTGTGAATAGGAGATAAGCATATTCAGATTAGTGTATTGAGATAAATTTATAACATGAGCTGACTATTATTTTGAAAATAAATGTTTCTTCACTGAGATATGATTACAGTTTTGGGACACTGTATTAAATTAAACAAAAGCTGAATTAGGCAAGATTACATTCTGCAATTCCAGAAAGGATTTTAATCAAAATCACATCAAGAACAATAAAATAGCCATCAGCCTGATGGACTTTTTAAGATTAGTCAGTAGTCTCACAGAGTACAGAATAGATTAAAAAAATATCTGGATAAACTTTTCTGTGCTTGGTTTCAACAAGGAACATGATTTCTAATCTTTAATATATAAAGTTAATATTCCAACTATTGAATATTTTGCATTACTGCCTGTTTTTCTCTACAGAAAAAAAAAAAAGTATTAAAATTAATTCAGTAAGGGAAAACATATTTTTTACAAGGCCAAACAATTTTCTATTGTCTGTCAAATCCCACAGTATGTTTACTATAACATTTTTCATTGTTGCTGAATAAATTCTAGCTACCTGAGAGACATCCTTCTCAGCATGAAATGTAGGGTTGGTGATCCACTTCTGGCTTGTGCAAACTTTTACATAATCTATCTTGTAGGTAGCAAAATTCTGAAACAAAATTAAAATGTGTCACAGAACCACTGCAAAGGCAAAATAGCTCAAATAGCTCTAGGGACACACAGCATTAGATGTGCAACTGCTCTGCTTAATTTGGCTAAATATTTTTTAAACTTTTATGAATTTTAAATTATGGAATCTTGCATAATATGACTGTGAGGTACCTCAAGCCATGTTCAGCTGATACTTGAGCTTTCTACTTTCTGCTTTTTTTTTCTCTAGTAAGAACAGAAACTTTATTCTCATCTTCTTCCTTTTCAGGAAAAAAAAAAAAAACAAAAAAAACCCTCACAGCAAACAACATTTTGTTAGCAGTATACTGTAATTAATGAAATGATTACTATGCTGCTGGAAAAAAAATAAAATAAAATAAAATAGAAAGTTAACTTGTCCTGTATATCTTACATCAAATCTTTCATGTCCTGTGAACTTCTTTAAAAAGGTGTTTAATTTACATGAACAACCAATTTGTCCTAATTTATGTAAAATATTCTTGCCTATTGTTTGGCATTGCTATTGCGCTTTCTCACTTTTTGTTAATAGTAAGTGCTACTACCATGAACTCATATATGAACTCGTATATGCTAAATAAAGCAAAACCGTTAACTTCTTTACAGTCTTTCTCCCCTCCCCTCCCCTCCCCTCCTCTCCTCTCCTCTCCTCTCCTCTCCTTTCCTCTCCTCTCCTCTCCTCTCCTCATTGCTATCAACGAAAGATGGTGAGATCTTTCTCATGACTAGAGTGCACTTATTAAAGAGTACAAGCCATGTGGCTATTTCAGCACACTTCATAAAAATTAAGTAATATGTCAATTCTGGTTAATGTTATTAAATTTGCATAAATACAGTGAATTTGAAGCAAATTCTCTGATGTGATTCATCTGCAGAATTTGCAAAGGAAATCAGAGATCTCAGAGGATTCTGACGCTTCATCTCTGTTAGGATACTCTCAAAATAAACCATAAATATTTTGGTTTCATATGCATCAACATTATGTAACCATTAAAATTCCCAGCAAGTGTTAAATCTAATACAAAAAAGATTACTCTTGTCATAACTATGTATAACAATAATTATGCAAACATGTAATGCAAAACAAATACAAACAAACAAATAACAAAAACAAAACTTAACTGGAAGGTAGCACAATTTGCATTTAAATTAGAAAAAAATAATCTTTTTTTTTTTAAAGAAAGATGTGTTGTCCCAAGAATGGCTAACATAGATAAGGCTTCATTTTCTAAGCTTTTTCCTGGGTTAGTCTGATGTCTTCTGTTAATGATTTAATGCATATTTTGCCTATGCTAGCAAAAGGCTGAATGACCTAATGAGAATTATTTCACTAGATTTCTTTCAGAGATTTTGGGAAACATCAAATTTGGTTAAATTTTTATTACTGTGTAGAAACTATTAGCTGGATAATATTGTTTACATAAACAGAAATTTTACAACTAATTGCTCAATAATCTGGAAAGTAACACTAAGCTATAGAAGAAAGCTTATGAGCTGGCATTAATAACTACAATGAAGTAGTAGTTAACCTTTAAAGTTTCGCTCATCGTATATAACTTGTAATAAGTTCGGAAGCTTAAGAACCTATTTTGCTAAAATCTGTTACAGCTTTAACTGTACAGTATGACTGGGTGTGTAAAAGTTAGTGCCACAAGCACATTTTATTCTTTCAGCTGCCTTCTGGACAATTACTCTTCTATTAATGATCATTCACATTCAGGAAGGATCTCATGAATTTCATTACAGTTTAGTTAGCATCTCCATTTAATTGTCTAGGTTTCCCTTTATTCACTTCATGCCTTTTTGTGTGTAGGTACCTGTGCACCCATACATACATGAACCTAATATATTAGATAAACCTACATCCACTATGTTTGCAGAAATAAGTATAACTACACATTATAATTCATTGCAAAAATATTTTTGCAGTTATTCCAGACATTTGCACATCCAATACTCTCATCAGTTTTCTTTTAAGACACATCATTATAGAAGTGTTTTTTGTTGCTATGTATATTCATCTCTAACTCCACTGTGTATCATCCATATCACCAAATGTCCTTGTGAAAACTGGACAGTGCAAAAGAGTTAGCTCATATGTAGAATAACAAGGTTGACAAGGGTAGGGGAAGGCAGAAATTACTATGAATTATTCCAACTAATTACTGCAACTGTTGATTAAAAAACAAACAAACAAATAAACAAAAGAACCCTGTCTTTAATGCTGATCCTCCGCATAGGTCTGCAAAATATTATAAAATAGCAAATCTGGAAACTAATTTTTAGTAGACAATAAAAGTCGTGAGCTGAAGAGATTAGGGGGCATTTTCTAGTCTTTATTTCACTGTACTTTTGTTTGTATTTCTCTCGAGTTGTCTAATTTTGTGAAAGATGGATTTTGATGATCTATCTAGACTTTTATTCTTCCCTATAGAAATGATCAACTGCACCTATGTCTTTGCTGAAAGACATTCATCTAGCCTTCTCTTGAAGCCTTCCAAATTTCCCATGCACAGCCTCCTCCCTTATCTATTATCATTTAGAAGTATGTTTTTATTACTGAATCATGCCATTTCTTCTTACACATTAGTAAGATTTGGAGAATAGACCAAGCTTTTCTTCTTCAGAATTACAGTATGTAAATTGATGAAAGCACATCTGTACACTTATAAAGGAGCACAGAGAAAAACTGTAAGTGGTGGAAGCCCAAACAAATTCCTGCCTCACTGCAGGAGCCACCAAGTTGCCATGGGCCAACCTCCACAATCCAAGATAAGCACAGAACCCAGAGGCAGGCAGGAATACAAATTAAAGGGTCAGAAGAAGGAGCATTCTGCCCAGGCCTCTCCCTGGGCTGTCCCAGGATAGCCTCAGATGCAGTGTTCAATGTGATATCCACCATGATGAATGAAGACTGAAGCATTTTCTGAACTGAGAGGGCAGCTGCCTATGTGTCTGCGAAAGCACCAGGAGTACATTTGTGAAAGTGGGTGAGGCCTAGTAGAGACCAGCTGGACAAAATGTTGAGTAGGTGATGTGGTGTAGGAGACAGAGGGACATCTGTGTGCCTGAGAGGCTCACCACAGTAGGGAATGGCTACTTTGGAAACAGAAAATCTCTGGCTAGAACCGGGTGTGCCTTTGTATCTGTGTGAATGATGAGGATAGTCTACAAGCAGTGGGATAGGGGCTGCAGCTTCGGGCAGCTGCAAAGGAGGGACAGATTCCACGATATACACATGTATATTTTCACTAGCAGACTTCCATTCCATTCAAACAGGGAGGGGTGCAGGCTGAGGTCCTTGGTGCTGTCTGTGTTTCTGTGATGTAGTGTATGCGTGCGCTCTGTGTGCCTGGGAAGATGTGCTCAATCTGAGGTGCAGAGCTGCAGCAGCCTCAGCAGTTTCTTGGACTGTTGCACCCAGCACGGTATGCTTTTCCAAAAGAAAAACTTTTTCCAAAAAAGAGATTTTTATGCATTTCCCATAGTCTCCTCTTCACTATACTTAATTTATCCGGTATTGCTATTTAGATCATGCTCTCTAGATCTCTGATCTGCATCTGAGACTGCTTATTTTGAAATTCCTGTGTTTCAAAGAAATACTTGTCGACAGCGACCTGCCGAGAAAACAGTACTTTACCTGGTGTCTCACTAATGAGTAATCAGTGATATTTAGTATGTTTTGCAGACGACATTCTTTATTATATTTTGAGTATGGTGTTTGATTTTTTCACAAAAGTATAATTTTACAAATTCAAATTCAGTTTATGATCCATGACAATCCCTGGGAAGGAGGGGAATTAATTTCTTCACAACCATTTGTTTTTCCTCCCACTTATGCTGTTAATTGTATCTGTCTAAACACAGTTCCTTGCACTCATCTCTATTGAACTACATCTGTCTTTTTTCCACGCCATTTCTTCAATTTGTCAAGATCATTTTGAATTCTTGTCCTATCCTCCAGTATGCTGATAGTCCCTCCCAGCTATGTGTTACCTGAAAATTTAATCATGCGCTTGATTCCATAATCCCAGTTATTAATGAAAAAAATGAATGAAGCTTCTCCATACATTTTTCTGTTCTATCAGTGAATCACAGATAACAGTTTTCTGGGCACAGTTTCCAAATCAGTGTTGAAGTCCTCTGCAAAAGACTAAAAAAAAAATTATTTCCTTACTTAGATTATTAAAAAACAAAGAAACAAACAAAAAATTAAACCAATAACAAGTAAAGTTTAAACCCATACTGAAGTTTAAGATACCATAGATTTATCCAGATTATTTCACATTCACACAGTCTCCAATTTGTCATGGAAAGAAATTAGCTGGGTTGAATCAGATTTTATTTTTTTTCAGACTTAGAATAGATTTGTCCATTTTCCTTTAGAAGCTTGAAATAATCTGTTATTTTAGCTTTTTTCCTTATCTCTATAATTATTAAAAGAGTAAGTACTCTACAGCCCTCTTCCCCCCTGATTCTATGACCACTACCGCATATCTCTAGTCTTTCAGGATAGAATACAATTCAAGGATAAGTTTATAAGTGTATAGTAACATATTTTCATGACTACATATAAGTTTGTACAGATGCCTAATGTATCTAAATTCTCAGTATAGCCAAAGAAGTGCCCACTTTGATTAAGTTACCCACACAAATGTCTAGTGACATTTGAGATTGTGCAGGGTCTCCAACCTACCTGACATATAACGCCAGAAAAGTGTGAGACTCACATCCTCCTCAACTAGTATGAAAGTATGAAAATAGCAAATGGTGCTGAGTAATTGAAATGTGGAAACAATTGGAATATTTAATCAATTGAAATGCATTTTAGGTTTTCAATGGCTATAGTGGGAATTTAGAGCTATTTGAGGTACTGTAGTGCATCAAATCCTGAGCAAAGTATCTGATTCTAAAGTACCTGGGTTATTCACAGATCTGATATCAGAAGTATAGATGTTCCTCAGTATTTTCAAGTATTTAAGTAGAGAAATCTGAATTCAAGAGAACTAATCCGTAACTGAATCCTACTCTCAGTAATTGATCCTCTCTGAGATGGTCATGAATTCCACTCCTCTTCTGGATTCTTTTGTAAACTCCATTGCTTTCCAGTACCTCTCAGCTTTATTGATACACCAATTTGATAACCATAGCATCGTTTCATATACATTATATTCCTATTATCTTCTCCTAAAATGCACTGTTACATTACACGACCTCCTGTAGCTTTCTATCAAGATGATATCTCACAATTGAAAATGGTAAAGCTGAATTAAATGTATTTCTAGATTCACTGAGTCTAGAGTCTTGAGTCACATTTTAAGAGGTTCTCTTATAGACAGTTCTTAGCAATTCGTAACTTTATCACTGGACACAAATAACTAGCACTGACAATAGAAAGTATTATGGCAGAGTTGCAAGTCTATCCCCTTGTATAACAGAACATCTTCAAGTTGCACTGAAAAGAATAAGCATTTATTTCTATATGTCATTATTTATATTTAACAATGATCCAGGAAACATTGTAGGAAGGTTGCAAGGTTTGTTTTTTGGAGGTTCATAACATGCAACTGACTTCCATTTCTCATTCTTACCAATGAAAAATCTCTGATTGCCTATCAGCCTGCGTGACATTTTTATCTTTAGAGGCTTCATGCTCAGAGTGGTTTGCATAATATCAGATGAAATGCACTTTTCATCAAGCCATCTGCTAGGAATCCCTCTTGAAATTCCTTTCTCAGAGTTTATGCTACAACACAGTTCTTAATCTTTCCCTTTCACTGCTTTTATGTGTCGTTTTTTTTTAAAAGCTTCAACAAGTTCTTCACCTCATCATGAAAAACCTTCACTGACCTTTCTCTTTGTCATTCATGTTATTTCATTGTTTACTAAAAGAATGTGTCAGTAATCTGCAATCATAAGAGTAATCTGATCTCAAACTGAACAACAATATTGATGACATTGAAGTCTGCATGTCTTCTAATAGGCCTGGAAAATTGTGAATTAGTGAGCTTAATTTATTATTCTTCTTTTTAATTTACTAATTTGCTATTCTTCTTTTTAATTTACTAATCTACTATTCTTTTCTATTCTTCTTCTTCTCTCTAATATACTATCCTTCTTATTAATATGAATCCATATGAGTTTAGTCTAATTTAATATCTGGCTAGATTTTTCTCTCCCACATTCTTAAATACATTTTGAATATTTAAATGCATTTTCATAGCAAGGGTGCCCCCCAAATACGTGTAGTGATGGGGTATTTTGAAGTTTGGTGTTGTCCCTGCTTGAATCAAGGACATTTGACAGTGATTATGGTTATTTTAAAACATCATACGTTTAGCAACATTTTAAATTTTAACAGTGGAATTTGAAGATTGATTTCAACAAGTCTCACAGGCTGATAGAGCCAAGATGCAAAGCAATCTTTTCCAGAATACTGCTTTCTGAAAAAAGAGAAAATTGAATTTGCCTATCTCCAGTCCAGATTAAAATCATATCTTTCTATCCTTCTTTTCTAAGACAAGGAATCATCCTCTTCCCATCCCTTCCTTCATGTTTATTACCATACAAATATGATAAAGTTATCTTTATTATACTAATACACTGACAACCATGTTCTTTTTCTTATTAATCGCATTCTTACTCTTTCATGATCTAGAAGCACCACTTCCCTCTTTCCACATATAATTTGCCTTCTACCACATATTACAGAATCACAGGATCACAGGATGGCCAGGATTGGAAGGGACCTCAAAGATCTTGAATCTCCCACCCCTCTGCTACATGCAGGAACACCAACCTCCTCATTTAATACTAGACCAGGCTGCTCAGAGACCCACCCAACCTGGCCTTGAACACCTCCAGGGACGGGGCATCCACAACCTCTCTGGGGAGCCTGTTCCAACACCTCACCACTTTCTCACAGTAAAGAACTTCCCCCTGAGATCCAACCTAAATCTTCCATCCCTCAACTTAAAACCATTTCCCCTTGTCCTGCAGTTATCAACCCTTTCAACGAGTTGACTCCCGTCCTGTTTGTAGGCTCTCTTTAGGTACTGAAAGGCTGCAATGAGATCACCCCGCAGCCTTCTTTTCTCCAGGCTGAACAAGCCCAGCTCCCTCAGCTGTCTTTGCAGGGAAGGTGCTCCAATCCCCTGATCACCTTTGTGGCTCTCCTCTGGACCCTCTCCAACAGCTCTCTGTCTTTCTTGTACATAAAGTTACAATCAAAATCTGTTCAAGAACAAAAGGGAGTACACACATGGAGTCAATAATCAAATTTTAGCCTAATTAATACCTTAATATTGTCACTGGAATAATACATACAACTATTATTACACAACTTACAGGAATGCTGACATTCACAATTCATACCAAGGCCCCACATACTTGATAATGTCCTTGAAATTATTGTACTAAAAAATGTCTGAGGATTCACTCACAGAATCATGAGGCAGTTCCAGTTGGAGGGATCTTAAACAGGCTCCTTCTGAAATCAGGTTAAAATGTAAGATCAGATGAGATAACTCAGGACTTTGTCCAGATAGCTTTTAAATAACTTCTGGTTATATTCACCCTTACATCATCTTTCTGGACCCCAGTAACATCAGCTGCAGCCATTATAAGGAAGGAGAGTAGGAAGGAATATTTATGAGAAACATCCTCAAGGTCTTCATCAGGAGGAATATCATGTTCACAGTGAGCTTCTTTCTCATCCACAGGATCTTGCTTGGATTTCTTTTTACATTTTTAATTAACTCTTTTCTTCTCCTTGGTTGGCCCCAGCTCCTCCAGTTCCATGTCCACAAAAGGCTTTTTGTCAGGAAGTCAGTTGGAGGGGGATCTCCAGCAGGGCCATTTCCAGAGATGAAGATGAGTAGCAGTTACTGGACACAGAGTTATACCAGCAAAACCCAGGGTCAGACTAAAGCCAGGCTAAATCCTTGCACTGTTAGGTCAGTGCACAGACTACAGACATAGAATCATAGAATTGCCTGAATTGAAAGGATATTAAAGATCACCTCAATATCAAACTAGTTTCAATTGACCATGCTGCCTAGAGCCACATCCAGCCTTACCTTGAATGCCTCCATGGATGGGGCATCCACATCCTGTCTGGGCAAATAGTTCTTAAGCCATAATTTGGAAACTGGACTCTCTTTATTCCCATTTTCTTCACCACTTGAAAAGCCTCAATCCCAAAGTCATTTTTTATTTCATCCTTCCGTTTTTCTCACTAGCTGGTAGAGTCTGCTCAACAGTGCCTCCACAGAGCCACCAAATATAGTAACAAATAGTAATTCCTGCTTCCAATTTCACATCTCATAGGTGAGAGAAACAGAAAGGAAAATGATTAAAGCATTTGAGGAATAATTCACACCCAGATATAAGGTTCAGTCTCTAGGAGCCTCTTCAAAAAAGTTTGGATATCAGAGGAATCTGCAAGAGACTTCTGTATGTGAAGTGTGTCGTGCAGGAGACATCCAAACAACAAGGGAAGCTGTACAGTATCAGACTCTGCACTTCTCTACCCCAGAGAATCACTATCACATTTTGCAGTAATAGGTAAAATTTAGAAGAGACTGTAACTTAATATTATTCAGTTTGATGTCAGACAGGACAACAAAGTTGATAAAATAAACGATGTAGGAAGGAGAAGAAGTAGGTGGAAGAACATTAACAGTGTTCAGAAAAGAAATGGAAGTTTGCCAGTTATAGCACCAGTGTGAGATAATAGAGGTTTGTTGACATCTCAGTCTTCTTACTCCTAGCATGTTTAGAGTTACAATAGCCATAATGTTACAGAACACCAAATTGTTCAGAAAAATAGGACAATTTTCTTTCTTAAAATTATTCAGGCTCTGTCTGATCCTAGAGCAGCTCAGTATGCCAAAACGTAGGGTAAGTCTACATAACATGATTCACTGGCATATCAATGCTACCTAAGCTAAAGCTCCAGGCTAAGTAACCTAGTTCTTACTGAAAGATGGGTAGTATTTCTGCGTTATCCACTGAGTGCTCTATAATCCTATGGGAGCAATGCATCAATAACTGATCTTGTACATGCACACTAGCAAAGTGGCAGAGTATGTTTTGTTTATGCCACTAGACTAGAAGTCTGAAGTGCTGGATTTAATTTTTGGCTCTAATACTTGTATGATTTTCAGTCAGTTATTCAGTGATCTCTCTGTCATTGTTATTCATTTATAAAATGATATACTATTCATAGCTATAGGTATCCATGGTTACAGGAATTACTTTATTTCCTTAAAACTGTATTTCTTGTAATCACTACAAATTTCTGAAGTTGCCAACAGCTTTACCTAATTGCCACCTATGAAATAATAGCACCTTATTTTGATCTGGGACATGTAAGTTCTAGTGTAATTTAAATGCAAAGATCACACCCTTTTGTCTTATGTTTCATGACTTTATTAATAATGAAGAATTTTTCAAGGCAATCTGATTTTTTACTGTTGCGGCTTCATTTATTTCAGGGAATCTCCACATAAAATACCAGCCCAAAGTCACTGAATTCAAGTTATCAAGTTTAGGGAAATGGAGTAAAAAACCTCAATCCATACCGATCTGCACTGTGCCTGTTACCAGGCCTGCATAAATTCTTGCTGTTGTGTTTTATTATGAAAGATAGATGTCTTGAAGCTAAGCAGGGCAGCAGCAGTCACTGACTCTTGATGAAAGGTTTAAACCAGTGAAATCCAGCTCAGGTCAAGGCCAGGCTGAGCTGCTGCACTGCTGGGTCAGCACAGAGTCAGGGTATCCCTCTGATAAAGGCAAAAGATGTATTTAATAGGCAAAAAGTCATTTTACAATTCTTCCTCCCCAAAACTGTAGAAGAGTTTGTTTATTGAATTGGTAAATTTAGGTTATAAATTTGTGTCTTTGATAGTAATTCAAGATCCAATGTAACATTTGTACAATTTCTTGTTGCTTTGATTGACTCAAATTTGGAGAGATGGGGCAGCCATCAATCTATCATTTAGAGGCTGTTACATAAGTGGAATAAAAACATTTTTAAAGTTTTGAAGTTCCTGAGATCTGTTGGCATTTTGTTTGCATATGCGTTTTGTTTATTTTTACTATTTTTCTGCACTTACATTTCTTGGACTTTTTCCTAGAACATGAGAATTAGCAAATGTTCATCTTGACCTGAGAGATTGTGTTCTTACTTGGAACGCAGTGGACTTTTTGGAAAATGAGAAGATTTCTGATGCCCACTGAGCTTATTTTTTATGACCTTTGTAGAATATTTTTCTTCATAACTAATTACTTTATTCAGTGCTTGACCCAGTAGATGGAAATGGAAACATTATGGAGGAAACAGATTTCTAATAACTTCTTATTTGATTGTTGAGGCAAATGCTACTGCCACAATAAACTGCAGGCAAACTGAAGTAAAACCAGATATAGAGTCAGATTTTTTTTTGCAGCTTTTCTTGCTTCTCTTTTGATAGGTCATCTATTTTAGCCATCAGTCCATGCCTGTGACTACTCTAGACTATATCACTCAGTGCCATGTCTACCATTTTCCTGAAAACCTTCAGGGACGGTGACTTCACCACCTCCCTGAGCAGCCTGTTTCAGTGCCTCATAACTCTTTCTGAGAATAAATTTTCTTTAATATCCAACCTGAACCTCCTCTGGCACAACTTAAAGCCATTCCCTCTCATCCTATTGCTGTTACCTAGGAGAAGCGGCCAACCCTCAACTCACTATAACCACTTTTCAGGTAGTTGAAGAGAGTTACAAGGTCTCCCCTGAGCCTCTTCTCTAGATTTCACAATCCCAGTTCCCTCAGTCACTACCATAAGACTTGTGCTCCAGACACATCACCTCTTTGTTGCCCTTCTCTGGACACATTCCAGGTCCACGATGCCTTTTTTGAAGTGAGAGGCCTAAAACCGAACACAGTATTTGAGGTGCAGCCTCACCAGTGTCAACTACTGGGTTGACCCACCTCGCTGGTCACACTGAAATATAATCCCAGTACATTATTGGTAGTATAATTGAAATCTTAGCAGTCTAATATATATATATATATATATATATATATATATATAAAAATCTAAGCTTTAGAAGATAAGCATTACATAAAAATAAATGTATTGGGTGCAAATGCCCAAGTGTTGACAGCAGGGTACTGCTGTATTCCAGATATCTCCTGTGGCCCAATCACAGGGTATAGTTAGGCTCCACAGCCAAGATGACGGTGCCTCTGAGAAAGGGGAGAAAATGCTGCATTAAACGCAAGGAAGAAAAGCATGAGAAACAACACTGAAGATAACAAGGTATGAGAAGATGGGGAGATGATGTCATGGCGAAGCACGTGTTTCTCTGCAGCCTATGAGGAGGAGCATGACAGAGGAGGTATCCATATTACCATCTGAAGTGGACTCCATGCAGGACTACGTGGATATGGAGCAAATGACAATTAGTAAATCTGTTTCAAGGTGTTAATGTGGATAGCTTCACAGAGACACTAGAACAGCATATGTATTGCCCCATGATGAGATGTGACCCGTACAGAGAAGATGGTATTTCTCACATTGCTTCATTGAGGCAAGATCGTGTGAAAGGAGGCAAAACAAACACAAGTTACATGAGTGAAACATATATTGTGGATCACTATGAGTTCAATATATGTGAAGAGTCATTAGGCCAAAAAAAAAATATATATATATATATATGTAAAGAAACATATAGTTCTCCAAAAACATTTTTCTTGTTGTTGTTGTTGTTCCAGGGAAGCTTTACCTATATTTTGTTGACCTTTCATTAACTGTTCAAATGTTTATACAAAACAATAAACTGAAAAAGCTTTATATCTCATTAATAAGAGAAGACACAAGTGGAGAAAATAAAGTTTTTATTATCAAATGAATAACACAGCAGGGTATGATTTGATAAGTAGAACATTTCATTTTACCACATGGGCATTTATACTGCAATCATGATCTCCTGAGTAATTTAATGAACTGTGATGGTTGAACCAGTGCCAGTTTTAATACTCAACATTTTATTCAGCTAAAAAAATAAGTTATAACTGAGCAATATTTGAATAGCACTTGAATGTGTAGTGGAATATGTTGCTGAGAATGATGCTAGTGATTCTGAATGAGTAAAAGAAATTGCTATCTCTGCTGGCTTACCCAGTAGGAAATTTGAGGCCATTATTATTCCTCGTGTCAGTTATTTTAATGTTACTCTTTATAGTATAATTGTGCTAACTCTGCTGTTTGTCTGGACTTTTTCTATATGTGATGTCTTTCTGTGGTTTTCTTACCAAATATTAACTGTACTGTTGGCATGTATCATATGTTTGACATTGTAAACATCATATTTGTACACATACAAGGGCTACTATGAGAGTAATGTGTCCTATTTTATGTATATGTTTACTTAGCATTAGGAATCATATTTTCGTTGATGAAAAGAATTATTATTTGTCAGATATTTCTGTACTTGATCTAAATACTTGTACTGCTCAACCAATAATTTCTGAGATGTATTTTATAACTATTTTCAATAATTATTAATAATACATTGAAAAATTGCTGGAATTTTATGTTTGGATACCTGTCTGCCATCTGAATTAGCATGTTCTGTAAATATATTTCCTACATAAAAGGTTACACAATGTTATTAAATCATTTCAGAGATCTATAAAAATAAAAATGTTAGGAACTTATGTGATATTCGCAATATGGCTTTCACAACATTTTTGTGTAATATTGAAACCTTTGCACACATGGTAATTGTACTGTATCAATAACATTTTATATTTATTCTGATTTTCCCCTCTACTGCTTCCTCCAACCTGATTATTTGTCATTTTATTTAATTTCTGTGTTTGATACAAAACCTATTGTTCTAATAGAAGGATTCTAATAGCACTGAATTGATGTTGGATTACATTCTGAGCCTTTGCTCAGAATGTTTGGAGAAAAATACCCATGACAAGTTAATCTGTAAATCAATTTCTTAAGGGAAAAAAAAAAAATAAAATTGAAACCTGAAATCAAAGTAATACTTCTTGTTATAGAAACATAAATGATCACACACTCCTTTTTCAGTTGCTAATCTGTGATATAGTCAAACAGTTTATTTTTAAAGTATTTATTCAGCAATTTGCAATATAATTTCAAACTTTTTTTAAGTTATTTGTGGTTCGGTACATTTAAGTGTGTGTATATAACTAAGAGGATTCTATTGTTGATGACATTTAAAATGTTTAGCCTAAAATTAGTCGTGATTTCTTCAAGACATTTTATTGTAGATAGACAAGCTATTGTTGTTAGATCATTGCTTCTCATACTTTGATTATGTTTAATACCAGAAGGGACTATTAGCTCAAGTTTTTTATAGGCTATTAAACTTCATTTGGTTACTGCTTAACTGCATTCAACTGCTTTGGCCTCCCTAATTCAAATCTTATGTTTAGTAACAACATATCTTTGGGAAAACGCCATTCTCACGGTGAGAGAACCAATACGTTGACAAGTTCTCCATATTTTCAGCATTTGATGAAAAATGTGCCCACATTCTTATATTGATATAATGAGCTTTAATAAATCTGGTACAGCTCACCTGCTTAAGCAGGGTCACCCAGTGCCACTTGCCCGGGACAATGCCTAGATGGCTTTTGAAGATCTCCAAAAATGGAGGGAGACTCCACTGTCTTTCTGGACAATCTATTTGAGTGCTCCATAAGCATCCTTTCCCTTTCTTATTATTTTCATCACATCAGATTTATTTGACAAAATTTATTTCCTATGAAACCTTCCTAACTGACTTTACTAGGATTTCTGCTTCCTAGCTCATCAATCCAGTCCCACATCTAGTAATAGTCTTTCTGGTTTCAACTATCAACTACAATACTGACCTGCAGCTGAGCTGACGTGGTTTGTTTCTTTTCAGTGTTTATTCAAAAATTCCAAATTCATAGTATTTTAAATGCATTTTACAATTCATTTCAAGATGTGTTAAGAATAAACCTTAACAGACATCTGTTGAAGATACGTGTAAATTATCAGGACCAGTCAATGTATAACAGTAATGTCCAGTATTTCTCCAAGTTACCACTTGCCTTGGAATCATAGTCATATCATATATATTGCTAGCCATGAGTACTTCGTAATTGCTAATTTGTGGCACTCATTCATTTTTAATTTTATCAATTTTGCTGTATTTTTATAGTGCATTGTAAATAATTTTTGTTTGGAATAAATTTTCTTTAGGGGGGGTGACATAATTGAATTAAATAATTTTCTATAACATAAATAATAAATAACAACGGGAAGAAAAAGTAGAATTAAAAGTTCGTTTCAATGGAAAGGCTTTTGCGATGTGATTATCATAGACATCTATTTCCTCCAGAATTTTCATTGGCTTCATTTCTGCAAATGATACAAAATTTGGAGGAGTGGCTGGTATGACATAGGTTCATGCTTCTATACAGGGGGATCTGGACAGGTTGGAGAAATGGGACGACTGGAAACTCATGAAATTCAACATAGACAAGCATGAAGTTCTGTGCTTGCAGATGAAAAGGCCTGTGGAGATACAGGTTAAAACCCATATGGGTTAAAAACCAGTAAATCCATTGGAAATATTCAAAAGCTGTCTAGGCATGGACCTCTGCAGCAAGATGTAGGTGGCGCTGCTTCAGAAAAGAAGTTGAAACAGATAATGTCCAGAGATCCCTACAAACCTCAGCCACTTTGTGATCCTGTGATTCAGTGATGCTATTCAACACAACTACTCAAAAAAACATCTGAATATTGTTAGTTCATTTGCAGCACTTCTATTTAACAGACTATGAAGAACCGTAATATATTCCAAAAGGATGTGGCAAAATTCTGAGAAACTATGATTTTCAAGGGTTATTTCTGAGGCACGAATTTCCTGATTGCCTATCTAGTATGAGCATTAAAAAAAAAAAAAAAAAAAAAAAAAAAGAGAAGCCTATGTACATTTAGTATGATCGATCTCTTACTTCTGACCTATGAGTTTTAATAAAAACCATGTGAAAAAAAATCAGATAATATTATTCGAAAGAAATAATGCATTTCTCTGTAGTATTGTACAAATGTGTACACATATCATTTGCTGAAGTGTGAAAACATTGTGGCAAGGAATGTGATGTATACTAAGAGTAGAAAACAGATCAACAATGAATATTGTGAAATTCCTTGCACAATCTTTATCTTATATCATTTATAAGCTGCTTACTAAAATATTATCCCTTTTTATCTTGGAATATTAAAGACAGCCAAATTAGATTCTGGCACCCAGACGTGTAGAAGAATTAGATAACTTTTTTATTGTAATGAGGTCAGAAATAATGTTTCTTGATTTTTCTGAATTGCCAATTTACTTCTTGATAGCAATTTACATTCAAGAACATCCTACAGTTCCATTATCAGTGAAAAAAAAAAAAATCAATATTTTATTCTCTTTATTTAAAATGTTGCTTGCAAAATTTTCAAGTAGTTGGCTGTCTTAATAACAGCATTAAATGGTGTTTCCTGCCGGCTGTCAGGTTCTGATGAGGGAATATAATGAGTAATTTAGAAGTGAAACACCACAATGTTGCTATAAAAATTTATCATTGAGCCTAATATCAAAGGCTTTTTCTTACTCTAAAACTGATCAAGTAAATTTGCTATACATGTAATATCTAAATCAATCATTAAAACATGATGCATGCAGCATTTACTCTATGATACAAAAATATGTTTACTTTGGCACCAGAATGTTTTTTGTGAAATTAATACATATTCTCTTCTACCTCCTATAGTTATTATCAGACAAAAGAATTCTTCACTGAGAAAGACATGATTAACCATCTCTTTGAAGTGTTTCCTGCAAATACTCCTCTTCCAGAAGTCATGAAGTGATAACACTCCCACACTTATTACTAGCCTTTATGGGTAAATCTGAATCTTTGTCCTTGGAAGAAAATTTTTGGAGGGTGTGTGTATAACTGTACAGGAATTACACAACTTGTATGCAACTGATACTATATTTGTACTTCTGAAATCTCACCAAAGTTTCAGAAAAATTGTCTATTTGCTTGCCTTTTGAAGAGCGGTTTATACACCCGAAATCTTCCTCTGTTGTTTTGTTTATTTGTATTTAAAGCATCTGAGATGATAATTTGGTAGCTTCAACTATCAGCTAATACAGAGTTTTCTGCATTTTTCACTGATTCTGCACATTTTTCCTTAATGTTCCTTTCCCATGATCTTATATCTTACCTTTTACAGAGAAGTTTGATCCTGCTGTTTCCCTCTGAGTGAGATGGATGCAAAAGACTTTCATAGCAGCACATAGAGCCAGCCAAAGCCAAAGGAAAAGATTGGGTTTCCTTAACCATGTTGGCTCCTGCATCTTGCAGGGAGCATTTGTACTTCCTCCTCTCAGCATGTTTTCTCATTGCTATTTGTCTTCCATTATCTGTGCCTCAGCTTCAACCTACTGAAATCTACTTTTTTTTTTTTTTTTTTTTTTTTTTTTTCCCCTTCAGGCATACAAATCATAAAGATCTAAAAATTCTATTTGACCTCAGATTTGGATAGAAAGCTAATCTAACCAGGCCATCTGGGATATTTTGCTTAATAGAAAGGAAAGGTGATTTCACCTGTTTCCTCAAAGGCTTATAGTATGCTTTAGCACAGCTTTTCTTTCTCTTATTATGTTTCCTTCTGCTATCTCCCATACAGTGTATTTTCATTCATTTTAAAGTGTTCAAACAGGATCTCACACAGATTACCTGAGCAACACACAGTATTTATACAAATTCTACAGAAAAAAATAAATTCATTTTTCACATATTAGCCAAATTATTGTTTCTGTAATGTTACCCAAAGAAAACTACATCTCTAACCAGTGCAACATGGGTGTTTTTTTTCACTTACAAGAATTCTCTTGAATTTCTGCAAATTTGGTTTCTACTATCAAAATTAGTGCAGATGCTTCTGCACTATCTTTATTTTATTTTATGTTATTTTATGTTATTTTATGTGATTTTATTTTATTTTATTATTTTTTATTTTAGAGAGATACGAAATGGAGGAACATAAGTATCCCTTTTCTGACAGGAAAACAGTTATAGTGATCTGGACGACATCCAGGAAAAAAGCCAACAATAAAGTACTGTGGATGGCCAAAGGTTCAGTGCTTCAGTTTGCTCCTTGATGAATGTTATTATCAGTGTAGATATACCTAACTCTATCAAACTCAGCTGTGTGGTGTGTGCCACTTAAGTGGATCGTGGTTGCAGAGGAAAAAATTCCAGTTTCTTACACTAAAGCTGTTACCATAAAGCCTGAACCTGGAAGAATGCTGAAAATTCTATACATACTATACTTGTCATTCTCTGATAGTTTGTACTTATTGATGTAAGTTATATCCATCTTAACCATCTGGAACAGCTAGCACAAAGGTACATTTTGTTTCCATCTGATTTCTGAAATGGGAAAATTTTTCATAAAGCTATCATTTGGTAATTTGCCTTAAATACCTTTGTCCTCCCCCCTTCAACAAGGAGGACAACAGCGCTGAGAAATATTTTAGGAATTTCTCTTTTTTCTTTGGAATAACAAGGATGTTTAAGATGTCTATTATGAACACTTCATTGTTAGCCAGTCATCTGTCAGCTTCCACACAAAAGGACAGAGAATCAGAAAAACAGACTTAAGCAGATTTGATTAAACAGACTTTTCATGAAAGGACACCTACTTGTTTCAAGTCGAAAGTAGTGGGAAAGCAGTTCCATTTTGAAATAAAAGATAAAATTCAAATGCCTCTGTGATGATGAACCTGTAAGAAACAGTGTTATATGAATTTGCAACACACTGAAAGGAGAAAAGGGGTAAATTATAAACACTAACATTAAAAATGTTAATAATTGTTACATTGATTTTAAAAGTTAAATATGTACAACTGTGGTGTTTATTTGCTTTAGGTTTTATCTATTCTTTGTAGAATTTTTGCTGCATATTTTTTGGTAACTATTAGTGGTATGATCATCTGATCAAATGCAGATGTATTTCCATGGCTTCATAGGATACTGCCTAGCAACTGAGACAGCCAACCACATTCTTGATTTTAATCAGTGCCAATTATAAGTCACATATATTGGCCTCCATTATGTATCATTGGGTAATGTAAGGGCAAAAGAAATTTTGAAATTGTAAATGCAGTAGCAATAAAATAAAGAGCTTACGTTATGAAAGGGGAAGAGTAATTTATTGACTTAACTGAATGCCTGACTTAAGAATATATATGTGTAATAACAGCTTTTCTAGTTTGGCTAGTTTAAACAATTAGGACTATTTGACCATCATATCTACGTCTAGAAGCTTGCCAATATAGTGTGCTTTATTTATAAGTTTTGTGTATGAGGAAGAGCCTAATTTTATAAAGGGTTAACTTTACCTCTCTGGGTGATAAATAATTTTTTTAAATTAAATTTTATAGCTATTTGAAAATAGGAAAGAATTAGAGCATAGAAAAAAACAGTATGTGATTATTGTATCATTTTCACCAACTCAACAAAATAATATAGTAACAATAAAATAATGTAATGTAAGTGTATATCAGAGTGATACTGAGAAAAAAAGTTCTCTCATATTTAAGTTCAAAAACTGTTCTCTAGTACCATACACCAAAACTACAGATAAGTATGCATATAAAATCATATCCTGACTAAACTTCATGTTCTGCTGAAACCAATGAAACCCCCTGCCTGACTGCTTCAAACATCTATTCTCTTCACTAAGTGGTGAATAACTACAGGAATTTTAAAAGGCAATACCTAAGGCAAATAGACAGTTGTATATATTATTTATGAAAACATTTTATCTGACATTTAGCAGTATGTTAGTACAGTGACTGTAGAACATGAGAGGAAAGTAATCACTTCTCTTGGAGATTTTTCTATAAGTAACACTAAAACTTTAAGCATAATTTCAAAGATCTTCACTTTTCAGGAATGATTTTCATCTTTTTTAATAAAAAAGGTTTTACACCATAAAGATTTAACACTTACAGGAGATTATTGTATTTGTGACTCATATAAAAAGCTTTCCACAATATATGAGGGTTGCTCTGAAAGTAATGCCTCCTACTTTATTCTATTGGCTCATTATTTCAGAGACAAATGTTGGTAGTACAGCAGTAAAGGATGAACCTTCCCATCAACATTCCATCACATTTTGTTGCCATGTGACAGATGGCAGCAGAGGGGCAGTCTGTCAGAGTAGCATCTGACATGCAAGTATGTATGAACTGAGGTGTGTCACTGAATCCCTTCATGTGGAAGCAATCACACCTATTGACACTCACTAACACTTGCTGAACGTCTGTGTATGTCAGCACAGTGAGACAGTGGGTGGTGCATTTCAGCAGTGGCAAGCCAAGTGAAGAACAAGCCACATTTCAGACAGCCAAACACGGTTGTCAAATCATGAAATGAAGAGTCTGCTGATCAGCTCACTCACATGAATCAGTGGATTATGACCAGAGTACTGCGTTTGGAGCTGAATATTGGCTTCAATGTATTGCAAGTGATGGTGGCAACGTTGGAATGCTGCGAAGTTCGAATCAGGTGAGTTCCATGAATGCTCTCACAGAAACAGAAAGAACACCGTATACAAGTTTGTCAGCGCCTATTGAACCAATATGATGCTGAGGGTGTCAGTTTTCCTGCATTGCATCATTATTGTTGATAAGATATGGTGTTACCACTATGAGCCAGAGACAAAACATCAGTCCACAAAAGTGGTGACACGTGAATTCTACTCTGAAGAAAAAGTACAAGAGACAGCCCTCAGTGGGTAAAGTGATGTGCACTATCTGTTGGGGCAGGAACAGGGTGATCCTTCTCGATTTCCTGGAACCCAGACAAATCATGAGCTCCGACTGCTACACCACAACACTGACCAAGCAGAAGGCTTGAACTTCCAGAATCAGTCCAGATAAGACAATCTTTTTCTTGCAACACAGTAACACCAGGCTCCTTAACAGCTTGAAGATCATGGGGCACACTGACAATCTTGGTTGAACTGTGCTACCACATTCATTATGTAGTTTTGATTTGGTACCTTCTGTCTTCTACCTATTCAGGCCAATGAAAGATGAGCTGCATGGGCATTTTCCAGGTAATGCCATCATAGCAGCTGTGAAACAGTGGGTCACCTCCACTGGTGTAGATTTTTATGAGCGCTGCATGCAGATTCTTGTCCATCACTGGCTAAAATGCATAGCTAATGGTGAGGACTACATTAGAAAAGAGTACTTTGTAGCTGAGAATTACACTCTTTCTATCTGTTGTAGTCTCCATGGAAACAAAAATGAGGCCTTACTTTCAGAATTACCTAGGTACCTTTTATTTATTTATTTATTTATTAATCTTAAAATTGCTATTAATCAACAGTTTTTTCAACATTCTGTAGCACATTCAACCTAATGCTAGAGGCAAAAAGGAGGAGAATAGGCAACAAGTGTATGGGGCTGCTGAGTCATGGCCTGAACATCTGATTAATCACCTGAGGTGAGCAATGAGTCAGCCACGGGAGTGAAGGTGAAGGCAATTCACCTGTGCTGCGGGAAGCCTGGCTCCACCCCTCCTAGACCCATTTAAGAACTGACTGCCGGGGGGAAGGAGCTCTTCTGGAGAGCTACTCCACTAGAGTTGGTCATGTGAGCACAGGATAGGATGAGTGTTTTCTTTTCCTTAGTCTAGTATCATACTTCCATCAGACAAACTCCTGGATATACTATACCATCTGCATATTCATCGTTTGTACAACAGGCAACATGCATTCTAGAGGAAATGTTATCAGTAGAAAAGCAAGCTATTATCAAACTAGATGCCAAATTCCTTGTATCTGCATGAGTCCTTCAGAATCTGATATGTTTACTTTCAATATCTATTCATTTTTACTTTAGGCAGCATAGACTATATGCTTTCCTTTGCATCATCTGCATTAGAATTTCAGTTGGTTTTTCTGTTGTTCTTTGTTTTATGCCTTGATTATTTTCTTCACCATTCAAAATGTTCTTCCTTCTGTGTTACTGTTTTCTGTTTTTTTTTAATGTCTTCTATCTCTCCATGGGTACCAAATGCACCTCAGTTTGTGTTTTGGCATTATATTTGGTTTCCATTCTCTCAAGTTACATTATTAATACTAGTCTGCTTTTTTTCATTAAAAGTTGAAAGTTCACCTGTGTCAAAACCAAGTTTTCATAACTACACTTTCTATGGCACATACAAGATTTTCACTGTGTTCTGTGGTGTTTCATCTTCAGCCTTGGTACTTCCATCTCAGCCACATCAGCTCATTTCTTCATCTCATACTCATCTTCATGAGTATGTCATACTCCATCTTCAGACTCTGGTATCCATTGCTTTTCGGATCTTCAAAATTTGTAAAGTCAACCTATGTCGCCTCACTTCTGTCGCTTTTTTACTAATGGAAATTACAGTAATAAAAAGGAGTAACTAGTGCTATTACTTGTGGCATCCAAAATGTCACTGCTTTTGGCAAAGTTTAGCAGCTTAAATATAAATTTTGAAAAGATTGCATAGTGTTCAAAGAATTTAGTCACATATTTTAGCCTGCCAGTAAGGAAGTACTTCAAATAGTTTCATTAAAATTCTAAATTAAACAACTCTTTACATCCCCTATAAATACCAATTCCTATAATCCTAAGCAGCACTCAGTAACCCTTTTTTACTACAGACAACATAACCATCTATTCAGTGAAAACTCAGAAGAAAAAAAAAAACACAGGCAGCTTTGATGAACAAGCCTGTTAAAGGCATTCCTGGAGAAACGTGACTTAAGCACAGTACATCTATAATTTTAAATTAAGCAGTCTTTTAGGTCTTAAGTGTTCTAATAGTAAAAAATTACACACTTGGCAAAAGGCACTTCTAATTTAAACAAGACAAAACTACTACCCAAAAAATATTGGCATTGTCAGTGACATCTTTCTTTAGAAGAGGGTGGGATATTTTTTTCTGCTTCTTGGAAGATAGAGTTTTAATACATCTTATGATTTCTGACATAAAACCACCCAATGTTGGTATTCCTGTAGTCTACCTTGTAGAGTCCTGCAACTAACAGTTAATGAGACTCTCCTCTTAAGTATTTTTGAAACTGTACCTTTCTTCACATCCAGTAATTTTGTTCTGTTTTTACCTTGGAAATACAGAACAGATAGATACGAAAATAGGTTTAATTGGGTAATCCCCCTGTTTATTTCCTTTATGGGAATTCCTATAGCATTGCTCATCATTCATTCCTTCCTCTGCCTATTACATAAGGCTCCTATCTTCCACTGCACAGACAGGAGATGTGAATCTGGAACGTGCCAGGTGCTAGAATCCCTGGTGGCTTTTCAAAGGACTCTTTGGACATTCTTTTCCATAGACAATTTCTAATTCACTGGACTTCTGCCACCACATACGTTAAAGCAGCACATATCTTTCTGAGCTATGCTACCAGGTCTCAGCAGTGAGATAACATTTTGGCCCAAAAGGTGCTCTCAGCAGAAAAAAATACACACCGCCTCCCAAGTACACAACAATCCAGTGTCTCATCTGAGTGTTTCTACCTAGTTCTTCCTTATCCTATCAAGTCAGTTCATTTTCAATGGGGGTACAGCCATTTCTTCTTAGCAAAACAATGCATTTTCTGCCTTTAATGCTAGTCATCTCCTTTACTCAAATTGTAGCCTCATAATAAATCACCCCAAGTAAAGGATCTGTGTTCTTTTCTTTTTTTCATTATTTAAAGCTGAGGGATTTTTTGCTTTAATGACTTGCAACAGAGATTTGTCTTCTTTTCAATTCCTTGGGTGCTTGTTCATCCTGTAGGACGTCTCTTAAAAACAACATAGTGCAAATGTAGTACATGCAGTCCCACAAGTCATCTGAGATTACAAGGAATTCCTGCTTTACACTGCGTCGTAGGAATCTTCTTATATACTTGGCAGAGGGAAGACATATTTCCACCATTGGATCTATAAAGACTTAGCTTAGAGTTACAATTAAAGCCCATTATTAAGACAAAGAAACGTGTACACCTGTGTAAGAGATTATTCTTTTACATCATTGTCTCAAAGCTTGCTGGGGGCACAGATGGATAAGTCCAAGCAAGTCCTGGGCAAGAGTTGTGAAATCCTTTGTCTGAGGGACACCGATGGACAAGGCCAGGGGCAACAAGGGAAGGATAAGCCACAGATTAATGGCCAGGAAGCAGTCTTGTGTGTGGGTTTATCTCAAGGAAGATGGTCATCTTGGGGGGTACTGAATATGATTCTTACCCAAGCACCCAGGAATGCCAGGCTGGCAGAAGAAGAAAGATAAAATGGGGACCTACAACCATGAGGTTTGGGTTTCTGACAACAGATTCCTCACAAAGAAGACCAAAGCTTTTTCTGGCAACAGATTTCTCATGAAGAAGAGGTTTCTGACATGAGAAGCCTCATGACCTGCCTCTCTCCCTTCTTGACTTGCTCTGCACTCTACCAGCATGCTGAAGAAGAACAAAGGTGTCTGCCATCAGATCCCTCACTACGGAATGCCTGCATGCTGACAGACTCTCCTGGTCCTGCTGCCTGAGTGCTGCTGCTTCCCCTCGGACTTATCCTGCAGCTTTTTCCTGCTACCTGCTTGCTGCCCAAGGCTGGCCACGCTGCTGCTGCTCTCTCCCCCTCCACTACTTTTGCCTCAGACATTTGAAATGTCGTGCAACAGGACCACTGCTGGATCCTGGTGGTGACTATCCCCTCTTTACGTGATTCTTGCTTCTTTCCTATCTTTTCTATCGCCCTCCTTCCCTTCCCTGTCACCCTAATTCATAATAGTCGCCGTCCTTCCCTTCACCATTCCCTGATTAGGATTTATTATAAACTGGTCAGACTAATTTGAATCACTGTTTCTTAATCTCACGCTGCTTATACAGATATCAAAGAACCTTTTCTCCCTCCTACAAATTGGTTCGAGACAATCTGGCAATAGCAACACATTATTGCAGTTATATCTGACGTTTCTAGTACATTTTAGTCTGTGAGTTGATCATTACAAAATCCTCATAAATTGTGTAAATACCACACTTGAAAAATGAAAAACTGTAAGTGCAAAGCTCTCAAAAAAATTGTCCAAAGTCAAACAGCAAGTGACAGAAAATAAAACCTTAGAATATAAATTTCCAATTTTGTAGTCTAGCCACTAAACTCCTTCTTTCATTGTCATGCATCAAAACTCAGTCATATTGAGACTATTGATTTGATGCTATTTGAAATATGCTCTTTAGATCTATTTTCCTCTTTTTGCTAAAGTTTGCTACTTCTGTATGCATACAACACTTACTGCATCTCTTTTCATTAGCACTGTATTTATCATAGACTCATAGAATCATTTCAGTTGGAAAGGATTATTAAAGGTCATTCAGTCTAACACCTCTGTGATGAACAGAGATGTCTACAGTTAGATCACAGAATCACAGAATCACAGAATCACCCGGGTTGGAAGGGACCTCAAGGATCATGTAGTTCCAACCCCCCTGCCTAGCAGGGCCACCAAACATACACATTCAGATCAGGTTGCCCAGGACCCCGTCCAACCTGGCCTTGAACACGTCCAAGGACGGGGCATCCACAACCTCCCTGGGCAGCCCGTTCCAGGGCCTAACCACTCTCCTTGTAAAGAACTTCCCCCTAACATCCAACCTAAATCTTCCCTCCCTCAACTTGGATCCATTTCCCCTAGTCCTGCTGTTGTCAGCCCTTCTGAAGAGTTTACTCCCCTCCTGGGTGTAGGTTCCCTTCAGGTATAGGCTGCAATGAGGTCACCCCTCAGCCTTCTCTTCTCCAGGCTGAACAAGCCCAACTCCCTCAGCCTGTCCTCATAGGGGAGGTGCTCCAGCCCCCTGATCATCTTAGTCGCCCTCCTCTGGACCCTTTCCAAAATCTCTATGTCTTTCTTGTACTGAGGGCTCCACACCTGGACACAGTACTCCAGATGGGGCCTCACAAGAGCCGAGTAGAGAGGGACAATCACCTCCCTGTCCCTGCTGACCACCCTCTCCTGATGGAGCCCAGGATCCCATTTGCCTTTCGAGCTGCCAGAGCACACTGCTGGCTCATGTTCAGTCTCTCGTCTATCAGGACCCCCAGGTCCTTCTCTGCCGAGCTGCTCTCAAGGACCACTCCTCCCAGCCTGTACGGGTGCCTGGGGTTCTTCCGGCCCAAATGCAAAACATAGATCAAGTTGCTCAGAGTCCCCTCCAGCAATGGAGCATCCACCACATTTATAGGCAACACGTTTCAGTGCTACCTTGCCCTTACTGTAAAATTTTTTTCCTTATGTCCAGATTAACATCCCCTCTTTAAGTCAGAAATCATTTCCCCTTGTCCTATCACCACAGAACCTGCCAAAGAGTCTGTCCCCTTCTTTCTTATAGCTCCCCTTTTAGATATACTATTTTTGCACAACAACATTAATGTTACATAAAATAATGGTTTACCAGTAGTATCCTGTTGTGAAATACACAATGCTTTAAGGGTTAATGTAAGAATATGATCAGTTTTTTGAAGCACATACATTTGCCAAAGATGAAAAGTATTTGAGGAGCATTTGTCTACTGCAGAAGCAATTTTCAAAGAGACATTGTGTGCTGTGTGGTGAAGCATTCCGTGCTACCTCTGATAGTAAAATGTATCAGTATGAACACTCAGATTGTTATTATTTTGAAGCTTTTTTTTTTCTTCCTACACCTTGGAAGGTTACGGTCATTGCATTCCAGCCTTATCTTTAGCATAGCAAGCTTTAGTTACACCAGTCATTACTTATGCTTGAACCTAGAGTTTTTAGGACAAAATTCATTAAAGTCAGAACATTTTAAAGACTTTATCACAATCCAGTTTACTGGCATACTTAAATAGATAGTGTGACTCATACAGTTTGACCCTCTCTCCCCTGAGAGATTACCTACAACACGAAATAACTGGTTTGTATTGCAGATGTCTGAGTTAGCAGTTTTGTACTTCCAACAGGATCTCACCCCTAAGGAAAGGAACGTCTAGATTTCACATCAGCTACAGCAGGATAAATTGGCTGCTCTGAAAAGCAGTAAAGATTATAGAAGTAACAAAATCATGCCTGATCATCCATGATCAAATCAGATAATGGATCTAGTTTTTAATTTCTAAAAACAACTGCTGGTGTAATAATAACTTACATATGTCACATTCTTTTTACATTAAAAATCTTAAGAGTTTGAGGACCATAAGAACAATACATGAACTGGAATAATGCTGAGTTTGAGGACCATAAAAACAATGCATGAACTGGAATAATGCTTTGAGTAAAAAAATGTCTTTCGTTGTATAGTTTTTCATTAACTTTCTCATTTATTCTATGCCCACACGGCTGAAAGGCAGGGAATAGGAAGGTAACCATCTAAAAATGAGAGATATTTTTAGGCAGATAATATTTTCTTAAACTTAATTTCTACTTAGAATTTAATGAAAATGTTAACTAGTGTGTTCTTTGCTTATTTTTACCATAAAGCAGAAACATATATTGCTGCATTGCAATTTTTTACTATTTCCCTGTTTGTGTTATTATGATTTTTTTTTAATAGGCATTTGTCTCTTATCACTCACGACCTCAGGAGAATATTGTTCTTTCTTAATTCCCTGAGTACTGTTATCACAGAAAACATGAAGGTGAGCATGGTTCCTTGTATTAAGAAAACTGAGATTTTAATCAGAATTCAATACCTGTTTTCCAGCTAAATTGTTTTCCAATCCCTGGAAAGCTTTGGCATTCCTCATCATCAGAACTCGAGAAGAAAAAAACCAATGTTTTGTATTTCAACTAGGACCACCTTTAACTCAGCAGGAAAAACCCACTATATTTTCATTGATCTCACAGCTATGTCACTAACATATTGTTGTCTTTCTACTCACAGACAAACAGCTTGGTTGTTGACACGTTTAGCGAGAAACCTTGAGAAATCAGGTGCTGCAAGCATGTATGCAGGCAGACGTATTCTCTATTTCACTATTACTGACAGTAAAATTCTACCAAAGAGAACCTGGAAATTTGCAGTGCTTATAATTTAACTCTGCCACTGATTGCGTTTTATTACCCAACGTGTGGGGTCTTTAAATAAGGGACAGTGAGATATGGACCAGTGTTAGAAACCAAAACCATTTTCCCTGAAGCCCTACAAAAAGAGATTTACAGATCCTTTGCAAGATTCATAACCCCTCATTCCTCTTAAGACTCACTCATCACAATTAAGAGCAGATCTGTGGCTTTGTCTAGGATTGTTATTTGCTCTTTGTTTCTGTAAAAATGCAATCACATCCAGCCAGAAATAATATATAAAATGTTTTGAGTATAATATCATAGTCTATCCTTCTACTACTGTCCACTGAAGAAGAAAAATCTATTTGTATACAAAAATAGATTAAATTGTCTGCCATTCTCTTCTTTCTTTCCAGGACAAAAAGAATTTTAAAACAAATGTATGAAGCTTGAGGAACAAAGTCAAAAGGAAATGGAGGTAGCTTGAACATAAAAGGTGCATTTTTTTCTCTAGTTAGCCCGCGTCTTCCTACTAAGGCTTACTGATATAAGATGCAATTCTCTTGACTCAGGCTAGTTGCAGCAGGTGTCTGGCAGTCACAGCATCTTCTCCCAGGGGCTTCAGGCAGATGAAAAAAAAAGCTTAAAGCCTCCAGGGCTGTTTTATGGAAGAGGTCAGATTAAATGGTCACACTAGTCTCTTTTGACCATAACATCTATGAAGCTTTGAAACTGTTCCTTAACATTTACCAGAGGCTCTCTTCATTTTCCCAGGATATCTTCCACAGCATAGGGAGTGTTATAATATTGTGATCTCTCTGAGGAACATCACAGTCCAGTGATCAAAGGAGGGCAAAATCGGAAGAAAATGCTGGAAACCTTATGGAGAGTGTGAAAATGAGTTAAGATGTATAAAGCGTTTAAAAGATTCCAGTGCACTGACACTCTTGTAACTTTAAAAGCTTTGTTGGAAAGCTATTATTCTGTGATTTGCCATGAGGAGTCATTGGGAAATCAATAGAGGTTCTCTGCCTTCCTACCTCCTCAACAATAAGTGCAATGGGTTTCTCTCCGAGCTCATCTCTGAAGTTCTCTATATGAAGAGACTGGCACTGTTTAACAACTTTATTGGCCACATGGACGGTGGAATTGAGTGTACACTCAGCATTTGCTGACTACACCGAACTGTGTGGAACAGCTGACTTGCTGGAGGTAAAGGAACCCATCCATGAGGACCTTGACAGGTTTGAGAGGTGGGCAGTGAGAACCTCAAAAAGTTCAATAAGGCCAAGTGCAAAATCGTGTACATAGGTTGAGGCAATCCCAAGCACATATACAGGCTATGTAGAAATTGACTGAGAACAGCCCAGAGAAAAAGGACTTGGAGGTATTTGTTGATGAGTTCATCGTGAGCTGGCAGTGTGTGCTCGCAGTCCAGAAAGCCAATCATATCCTGGGTTGCAGCAAAAGAAGTGTTACCAACACAGTGAATGTCTTAGTTTTCACAGAATCACAGAATCACAGAATCGTAGGGGTTGGAAGGGACCTCCAGAGATCATCAAGTTCAACCCCCTGCCAAAGCAGGTTTCCTACACCAGGTCGCACAACTAGGTGTCCAGGCTGGTTTTGAATATCTCCAGAAAAGGGGACTCCACAACCTCCCTGGGCAGACTGTTCCAGTGCTCCATCACCCTCAGCGTAAAGAAATTCTTGTGCACATTTTTGCAGAACTTCCTATGCTATGTTTTAGACATGGAGTTGTTTTCTTCAGAATGTCATTCAGTCCAACACCTCTGCAATGAATGGAGAACATCTACAGTTAGATCAAGTTGCTCAGGTATGATGCTATGTTTTTATTCTAGGAGAAAAACAATGTTGATAACACACTGATGCTTATAGCTGCCTGCTAAGCAGTGTTGTATAGAGCCAAGGCCAATCATAGTTAAGGGCCCAAGGAGGTCGGAGGGAACAAAATTAGGACAGCTGACTTAAACAAGCAAAAGGACTTTTGAAGGGTGTGGGAGTGTATTGAGCTTCTTTCTGCTGCTTGGGATTCAGCTGGTCATCGGTCAGGAGTGGTGAGCAATTCCTTATGCATCACTTGTTATATACATTTATATATATACATATCTTTGTCATAATTATTATTATTTTCTTTTTCTCTATATTAGTAAATAGTTTTATCTCAACTCATGAATTCTACTTTGTCTTTTTTTTTAATATCTCTCCCATCCCACTGAAAAGGGGGAAAGTGAGCAAACAACCTTGTGGTGCTCAGCCACCTGCTGGGTTAAAACACAACATTGAGTAAGCTGATTCTGCTCCTCCACTTCTGTACTCCACCACAGAGTGCTAGGTTCTGGTCTAAGGTCCCAACATGAGAAGATCATGGACCTATTGGAGAGTATCCAGAGGAGGACAAGGATGACTGGAAGGACTTGAGCACTTCTAAAAGTAGAAAGCCCGCAAGTTGAGGTTGTTCAGCTTGTAGAAGAGAAGGCTCAAGGGAGAACTTAGAGTGACCTTCCTGTAGCTAAAGAGTGCTTATAAGAAAGCTGGAAAGTGAGCCTTATCAGGGAGTGAAGCGATAAGACATGGGGTAATTGCTTTAAACAAAGAATTTAGATTTTTATTAGTTACAAGGAATAATCTTTCAATTCAGAGGATGGTGAGGCACAGGTACAGGCTGCTAAGAGAATTTGTGAGTGCCCCCTCCCTGAAAGCATTCAAGGCCAGACTGGATGGTGTTTTGGGCAGCATCTTCTAGTGGGAAATGACTGTAAGGGATCAACGGGGAACCCGATTCGATGACTTGAGTTCACAGAATCACAGAATCACCAAAGTTGGAAAAGACCTTCAAGATCATCCAGTCCAAGCATCCACCCATCACCGATAGTACTCAATAAACCATGTTCCTCAACACAAAATCCAAACGTTCCTTGAACCCCTCCAGGTTCAGTGACTCCACCACCTCCCTGGGCAGCCCACTCCAGTGCTTGGCCACTCTTTCAGAAAAGTAGTATTTCCTAACGTCCAGCCTGAATCTCCCCTGGTGCAGCTGGAAGCCATTCCCCCTAGTTCTATCACTAATTACATGAGAGAAGAGGCCAACCCCCAGCTCACTACAACCTCCCCTCAGGTAGTTATAGAGAGCAATAAGATCTTCTCTGAGCCTCCTCTTCTCCAGACTGAATAATCCCAGCTCCTTTAGCCACTCCTAATAAGGCCTGTGCTTCAGACCCCTCACCAGCTTTGTCACCCTTCTTTGAACCTGCTCCAGGGCCTCAATGTCTTTCTTGCAGAGAGAGCCCCAAAACTGGACACAGCACTTGAGGTGCAGCCTCACCAGAGGTGAGTACAGAGGGACAATCACTTCCTTGTTCCTGCTGGCAACACCATTCCTGATGTAAGCTAGAGAGAACATGGGAGAGGTGGACCAAGTCTTGCAAAGGCAGTGCAGAAAGCCATTTTACCCCCTTCCTTTTCTGGGAACTTAGTGAGGAAGGGATGCACAACTACCAGAGACCCTTGCCAAAAACTCCCAAATCTTCTGGAACTCCTAGCTGTGCAGATGCATGGGAGTTGCCACCTTAAGGTTAGTCTCTGATCAACTGGACTATATGAACACACACATTTGTTTTTTTGGTCAATCTACCACCCACAGACCAAGAGTCCAGCTAAAGAGAATGCTGGATTCCCTTGCTTGGGGAATTTCAAAGAATTCCTTCCTTGCAACTCATCAAGTGGGATGAGGCAATGAACCTGCTCACAGCAGGGTGATTGGAAGTAGATGATTATTAAGGATTCTTCCAACCCAAACCATTATTTGAATTTCTATTTGGATATCATAGGCCTAATTAATTCTGTATTTTACAATGATATGTGACAAGAGGTTTTCAGGTTGAAATTGGGGCACCACATTTCACTTCAAAAAACTTCAAAAACTTTACAAAAAACTTTACAAAAAAATATTCTTTCTGTGAAAATCATTTATATAGAAAATTTCATCGAATTAAATATGTTTCTATAAACAGTTTTCTATGGAGAATTTTTTCAGAGATCTTTCATTTTTTTTTTTACTATTACATCTCAATAAATAATACAGACTTTTTTTAAACTAGGCTCTGTACATTTTTCTATTGCACTAGCCTTATCAAGGACATTTTGCATTAAAAAAAAGGGAAGTATAAAGTTAAACTGTATGGAGAATTAAGCTGTTCTGAAGTATTCTGGACAACAGTTCTTTAAAAAATAATTTGTCATAAAACGAGGCTGTTGTAAGATATTATGTCCGATGTCATCAGAATAAAGTGGGAACATTTTTTTTCTGTATGTATGTTCTTCGTATTTTAAACAAAAATGTTGATTGATGAAAATAACAGATTATGAACACTAGTGTCAAAATACTGGTGTATTAAAGACTGAGTGGGACATTCAGTTTTATATTGAGAAACCCATCAAAGTGTGTCACAAGAAATAATGGTCACAAGCTTGCTTGAGTATAAGAGCACATACAAGCAGCTCAATACAAGCAACTCAAAAGCGAGCTGAGAATGTAAGCCAGAGAGACTGAAGGGAAAAAATGAGCAGGTGTTGCAGCCAAGATGAGGGATGTGTGCAGCCATTTCATTCTGCTGGAGACACAGACAATAAAAGCCATGAGGAACATAAGTGGACATAAATGGGTGCTGAATTAGTTTTCTGATTTGGAATGACTATTAGAAATAATAAAACATAAATGATATGTAAATATACAGAACTGAAGTCAAATAAGGTCTATAGGCAACACTATGAGACTGTTAGTCATCAGTAAAACTTCCCTCAACCAGAAGAGATCCTTTGATGGTTCCCTATGCATTTTCCTGTCAAATAAAATGTTCAAGGTTCTCCAGGTTTTTCAGGTATCCATGCTGTCAATTTCAGTGCAGTTCAAACTTGGGTAGTACAGGCCTACAGTCAGAGCAGAACACATTTCACAATGGAAATCAGTTTGCATGACAAATTTCCTATCTGCCTGAGTAAGAGTGCAAAGGTATTCTCTCCTAATTAAAATATGAATGCTGTCATCTGATGATCTTCCTTGTGAGAAATAACAAGCTCTCTAATTAAATGCACAATTTCGTGACATTTAAGCAGGTCAATTTTTTTTCGATGTATCTGATCCTTTATTTGAGGTGCTTCTTCCAGGCATGTTTATTATACTAAGCATAATTAATAACCACCACATCAGACCTTTCTAAAACCCAAAAGTGAATAATGTAGTTATGTCCTTTTATTCAACTGAAGTTACTTTAAAATAGACAATAACTAAAATTAAATATAGAGATTTTATTCTTATTAAATCCTAATTATCTTTCCACATCTGCTTTCTGACATCTGTCTTTCATAAAGTCACCTCTTAATTCCTCTTGGTTTTAATGAATAAAATGTTATTGCATAAAACTCCAAGATGGCAAGCCATTCAGTCTTTACAAATATTCATTTGAAAAGAGTGCTGATGCAGACAGGTTGTGAATTGTGGTATTGACAGACATGAAGACCTGTGGACATAGAGTCATTTTAAAAGATTATATGGTTCCTGCAATGGGAATAAATGAACTGATTCTGTTGAGGTGTTTTTTTTTTTGTTTTTTTTTTTTTTTTTTAACACAGTAGTGAGGATAAGGTAAATTATATTATCATAGAATCATAGAATGGCCTGGTTGAAAAGGACCACATTGATCATTGAGTTTCAACCTCCCTGCTATGTGCAGAGTTACCAACCAGACTGCCCAGAGCCACATCCAGCCTGGCCTTGAATGCCAGGCAGTATATATACATATATTATATATATATAGCTTAGTTAGCTCCAAATTAAGTTCTCTGGTCTTTTTTTTTTTTTTTTTTTTTTTTTTCTTTCTTTTTCCTTCCTAGTTTCCTTTATTCTGGGTCAAATTGAAAAATACAAATTTCCAAATAATCTATGAAACGAGACTTTTAATGCATTCCTTTTTGAAAAGAGTAAGCCTACTCCTTATGAATTTGCCGAGTTATTCATCAAATCTAAATTCCCAGTTTCTTAAGAGTTATTAAGAAGCATGAGAAAATTGTATGACTTACAGCTTTATGTTGTTTGAACTAGGCAATAACTTTTCTCACTAGCTCTCTAAAGACAATCTGGCATTATCATCTGCTTTGCGAATCCACAATATGATTCAATTTCTGTGATCTTTCTGTTTAAAAAAATTATAGTTGTATGCAGCTTTATTGCTTTGGTATGGCTTAGGTTTTTTTGGATGCTTTTTACTCCCAGTGAGATGTCTGCCAGAAATTTGACTTGTTAGTGTTATATTAATGCTTAGCTTTTTATGAGGTTACAATAATCTGTTTTTGTTTTTTTTTTTTCCAACTGTAGGAACACAGAATAGGCAATCTGTCTATTAGGTGGCTTCATATTTCTCAGACAAGCAAAGTAATTGCAATCAGTGATTGTTCGAGTACATATACAGGTTTATGAACTGCAGCAGTCAGAAAAAGATATACCACCTGTTTAGCAGGGAGCTAAGTAACAACCTCTTAAATTTCACAAGTGAGAAATAGAAAAAGTATATCAGCACTCTCAGAAATTATAATTTTCTATGACCAAGGTCAATAGTTGGCTAGTATAGTGCACAACAAATTGTTCAGCATCAAATAATACTTTTTCTTAATTTTTAAATCCTTCTTTTTCAGTGTGATAATAGTCTGAACATTTTGCTATCTCTGCTATGTCTCAGAAGTAATCACAGAAGCAATAACATCTAGAAGGCAGCTCAGCTCTTTTCACTGTATCAGAGACTTAGCTACTACAAGAGAAATAGTATTCAAGGTTCTATTAGAAATTAAAATTTCTAGTTTGAAATACTCATTATTTAGAAGACTTTTATGAAAACTGAGACTTTTTTTTATTTCTGCTTTTGAGGAGTAATTTTATTTTTGTCAGGACACAAAAAGCACATGGTGTGGGATGAAATGAGGGGAATTAATGTGATGGAAATTTCTGCAAAATAATGCTTTGGGGGAAAAAAAAGTTTATAAAAACTATGTATTTTGCTTTAAACTTGTAAAATTTTCTTAAATATTTAAGAGTGGAGGAAGTTCTAATTATATAGTCTTTCTCAATAGTCTTGTGACTCCAGACAGAATTAAGGACAGCCTAAAACAGATGCCCAGAGTGGGCAGAATGAACGTAACAGGTGAGTGAGCCACAGCACATGTTTAGTTGCGCTTGAGCTTCTATCAGATAAGGTCTATTAACAATTCAGAACTCTGTCAGATTATCGAAACAATCTTTCTCAGGAAAGCCTTAAATATTACCTTGAACCACCCTCAGGTATCTCAGATGGCACTATGTTTAGACTACAATATAATAGAAAGTACTAATATTCATAGGAGCAATAAAAACTGTTTACTATATTTCAGTACAGCGTCTGTATTAAATTTGCTTTAATTTGTTTCACTAAGATGTCAGTCTGGAACAACTTATGATTCTGTAAAATACACTTCTTGGAAACTATGTGCAGTTTCAAAATTCCCTGCTTGTCGATCAGTTTACTTTAGAATTAGAGTTTATTGATATCTCAGTTTTGATATGAATTCCAAGTGTTCCTTAAGCTCATGGCAAAAAAAAAAAAAAGGTTTTGTAGGGTTTTTTTTATATCTAAATTTGCTTCAAAATCCATAGAAAACAAAGCATGTTGTTAGTCTACGTATATATATCTAGGAACCCTTATGTTGTTCAAGGTTTAAAAAAATTAAGATTAATGGATATGTGAATATTTTATTTTCTATTCTTAATCACTCATCCTCCTATTTAGTTTCATTTGTTAATGATAAATTTTATCATCCAATATTTCTCCTCACTGTACAAAGACTACTGAGAAGGGAGAGTCTGACCAAAATATGTGAGTGATAAGAAGCTAAGAAAAGACAGTTATAGAGCAGTTAATATGTGAATATCTAGTGCACCAGAATGCATTCTTCCTGGACTTTGTCAGCAATGCTGCTCCTATAGAGCACAGTCAGTCTGACAGGTAATGAAGAGAAATGTGCTCTTTAAGATAACAAGGATTCAGCACACAAAATACATGAAAAATAAATTGGATACAGAACTGAATTTATTGCAGCATATGTTGGTCATTTGTTGGAATATGCAAAGGAACTACTAGGATTAAAAACACGTCAACATTAGAGATTGATTTTATATACGTGCATCCACATACATTCATGTGTATATACATATACATGCATATGTAATTATTTCAAACTGAAATTCAAGCTAGGATCAAATTCATAGATCCATGTCTGATTTTCTTTCTCAGCTGAGAGGAAAAGCGTGTGCTTACAATCGAAGTCTGGACTTCTTTTACTGAAGTACATTTTTTAATCATGTTTAGAAGTTGGCAAATATTTTTTTTAGGACCGTATTTTGAGCCAAATATTGTAAGAAGTAGATTGTGGTTTTGCAGTAGAATAGTAGATTGTTTTTGTAGTAAAACAATTCTAACACTAACGTATAGACTTTTGCTAAACTTTCACACAAAATGTCTGCAGGGGTTATTGTTCACAACAAATCATTGGGGCATAACTTAGTACAGGGTAGAGTAAGTTTGTCAAGTAGCTTGACTGTCAGAACACCTAGACCAGGGCAAGGTGATAAGGAGAGAGTCTAGCATGCATTGCCCTTCTCTCCCATGTGGAACTGCAGGTGGACCCAATACGCATTGTCCTTCCATCCCCCTTGAAAAACAGCAGGATGCCTAATATGCATTGTTCACTTCTTCCCTATTGAAAGATGAAAGAAAAACAGGAGGGTGATGAATTGCTTACGGAAAAATATTTTAGCACCTACATCAGAGTGAGGATATTTAATGGCATGGATTTAAGTGATAAGTATCTCCCTTGCCATACGGGGGTGTTCCTCCATTATAGCAATAATGAATAAATTTTGCTGCTTCATAAAGACCTTTGCCTGAAGAGAAATTATTGATTCTGAGCATTTCTCCTGTATTGTTAAGAAACATTTGACTTTTAAAAATTAAAAATAAAAATAACAGTATGCTTAACTACATGAACCATCTTCCTAAATACAATTAATACCTAATACTTTTTTTTTTTTAATTGATAACACAATAAATCAATCACACTAACTAGAATCCTAACTTACAAAAACAAAAAACCAAAACATTAGAGTTACTTGCTAGTCAGATTTTTTGTGCAGGAAAGGATCGCAGGAAATCTGGAGTATAAAGGAAAGTGTACAGAGTTGCAATAATGCCTATCTCCCAGTGGTAAAGGAACCAGGAACTGCTGTTCTGGGGCTCTGATAACTCTCTCATACTCAGCATTTTTATGAGACTGAGCTACTGATAAATGCCTTTGTTACTGTTTGTATTTCAGGATTATTAATATTTGCATGCTGTGCTGCAATTTTTTGAGCATGCTGGGAACACTTTCTGGGTGATTCCTGGCTTTTTACTGTTTTTATGTTGGGGACTGAGGGTTGGGTGGGGAGATTTCTTCCTTCCAAGAGTTACTGCATGAGCATAGAGTATGTCCTCTAGTGGGCTCTGCTGCTATGTTTGGTGATAATACTTCTGTTGTTGTTAGCACTGATTGCAGCAAAAAGCACTACTACAAGAAATTATATCTAGAGCTAAAAAATTTGGCAGGGCATGTCCTCCCACAGAACCCAAAAAGCTGTCTCTCCATGCAAAAAATCAGTTCTGTATGTGTGCACACATATAGGTGTGTGCAGGATGGAAAATCTAAGAAAATTGGAAAACACATTTATGAGATCTAATACAATATACAGCTTTGCCTATGAATAAAAGATTTTAAAATAAAACATGTTTGGCAACTTCCATTTCCTACTTGCCAACTTGGAAAGGAGCAGGGTAATCAGGGTAAAGTAATTAAACATTTTTAGCCTTGACTGTCCATGGTGTTTACTTCATTGTATTGCTCAGTGCTGAGCTAGCCTAAATATTCATCTAAAACACAAGCTCTGAGGTTCTCCCCTTCTTGTACTCAGCTGAGGTTTCTCAGTCACAATCTCTAGTCACCACTTGTGAGTAATCATGGATTGGCACCACTACCAAAAAAAACCCAACAAATCTGGTTAGCAAAAAAGATAGCACTTTACACCCTTTAACTCAGCAATAGGATGTTTTTGAGATTCCTCCCTGTACAGTGAATTGTAATGGACTGTGTGATTAACAAGCACCACAGCCAATGGAGTCAGACACAAGAGCAAAACACTTCCCAGCTCAGGCCAAGCAACAAATTTAGGGCACAATCCAGTTAGAGTACAACCAGTTTCCTTGGTATAGAAGCTGGCCATGAGTTTTACTGAAAAAGCCCTTTGCTTTCAGAATGCAGATGCATGGCAACAGCAAAAGATTCTTCATCCATGCCAGGGACAGTTACTGTATTTCCTGCTAGATTAAATCCCTTTTCTTTATTTTCTCTTTTATTTCCTTTTAATTCTACAACTGTAAATCATTTCCTCTAAGATCAGATTCCTTTCCAATTGTGCTACTTGCTACTTCCTTAAATAAGTATATTGGTTTCCCAATATTAAATAATACAATCACATTTTAACCTTTATAAAATATTTTTATAGTCAGTTCATACATCTTGAGCCTGGCACAGGATGACTCTGAAAGCAGAATATGGACATCTTTAAAGTATAAAGTAATTATTTATAAGTCAATGCACATTTTACAAAAGAACAGCTACTATGAGGTTAAGCACTCTTGTCCCCACATTCTGCTACATCACCTGAAGAGCCTTCACTGTCTGGACAGCCATCAGTGTGGAGGCAAGAGCTGGTGGACACAGCTGTCCTCAGGGGTGAGTAGTTGCCACCTTTCTTGTGCTCTACCAACAGTGACAGCTGTGAGGGCTCAACCCCAACTCAGCTATCTACTGACTGGCCCTGAATAAACAAGCCTCCAGTTGCAGTCCATGTATACCTTGTCTTTAAGATTTTGCCTTTTGATGTTGATTCTTTCTCTCTTGAATCCTTGATCAAACACGGATCAGTTGCCCTACTATTCCCTGTAATTGTTACTCTTCTTACCTCCATACAGACAGTCTTACAACTCCATCTAAACAGAATGAGTCAAGGTTATGCAGCTGATGCATATCAAAACTGGACCCCTTATATGAGAAGATAATATTCCAGCAGTGGAATGCAGGGGATGCAGAGAGGGACTACAAGTCAGCATGACATTATCTGTTTCTTTCTTGGATATCATTTCATTCCACTCCAAGCTTCAATCCTGATTCCTTACTTGTCTAATTCTTTTACCTCTAGTTTGTATTTTTTTCCCCTGCTACTTTGAAATTTTGAAAGAACAAGTCTAACTATTAGTTTTTTTCAAAATTTCTCTGGTTTTGTAATAACTGCTACTAAGAATTCCCACCACCATTTTCCAGTTATCTGGTACCAACTTGTGATCTTCTACTCATAAACACTTGGGACAGAAACAAGGTTTGGCACTTGTTTCTCACTGTAGAATTACGATGTTCTGCCAGTATGGAAGGGATATATTTCTGGACTTTTTCTACTGCAAACAAGCAGAATTTTAGCCAAGGAAATAAGTTTTCTTCTCCTTTAATCCCCTACACAGCAAAACCCAAGAGGAATGTCCAGAAAGGACACAATGTGCTACAGAGCATGCCATTACGTACTTAGCCCTGTCGTTACCCCTGCCCAGTAGCCATTAAAACTGCAAAGGGCAGTATGTCTAGATAGCCAGGTCATGTTTATTACAATACATAAATCCCAAGTGTACAAACTACCTGACTGTGGAGTGAACGGATATTTCTTTGGGGCCTCCGGAAACTTTGGGCAAGTTGCAAAATTCCTCTTTCCTGGGAAGAAAGAAAGTTCATGACAAATTAAACTTAATTTAAACATTTAAAATGATATATTCATCTGAGTGATCAGTGGAAATAAGTACTTAAATCTAGTTGTAGGAAAGGTTTCAACTGCTGTTGTGTAGTCAGTCAGGATATAAGACAAATTCAAGCACAGATGATATTGATCTGTGGTGGTGTACCGTGAATCCAGAAAACTGTGGCTTTCTTTCAGCATTTCCAACATAAAACTACTTAGGAAAAAATACAATATTCAGATATTTAATCCAAGAGTACAAAAATATTCTGGATAGACACTGTATAAAATTGCCAGTTGATTTCTAATTCTTCAGTTTTGTAACATGTCTGCGCAATCCCTATTCAGTATGTTAAAAGAGCATTAAAAAAAAAAAAGAAAGAAAGAAAGAAACAAAACCTATATAGATTGGAAACATTAAACTGAATTTATTCCAGAAATGAACATGCAGAGCATAAATATCAATCCTAGTCTGGCTGTCCTGCTTAGTCAGGCAGAACAAAGCAGTCAGTTACAACTTTCAGAAACAACTTTCATTGAGTGATAAAGCACACAGCTATCCCTGGGCTCTAATCTGAAGGTCATCTTCAATTTAAGACGAGAAATCTACCCTTTACCACCTATTACTTTGGCACAATCCTACAGCTGTACACACTGTGCTCCTTAGAGTTCTGTTATGTAATGGACCTTCATTCACCTTCCTGACTTGCTCTAATCACAAGCAAAAGAGACGGGAATAAAACTTTGCAGGACAGAAATGGTGGGCTGAGAAACTGTATAATCTTTCTGGGTATACTGCATCTGAATATCTTTAAGCACATGGATAAATTCCACACACGGCAGGAAAGGGCCAGTAAGCACCACTACCTTGCATTTGGATATTCCACATAACGCTTGACTTCAGGTATGGCCTATTTGGAGATGATGATCTATGATGTTTTTATTTCACAAAATCAGCAGTTCTAGACTTAAAAGTAAATTTATGATTAACTGTAGCATTCAGTATAGACGAAACCAGTGCCATATTGATGAACTATAGTTATAGAATCGCGGAATATAGAATGTGGAAGAGACCCACAAGGATCACTGAGTCCAACCCCTGGCCCCCCACACAGCACCACCCAAAATCAAACCCTATATCTGAGAGCGCTGTCCAAACACTCCTTGAACTCTGGCAGCTCGGGGCCGTGCCCACTGCCCTGTGCAGCCTGTTCTATGCCCGCCACTCTCTGGTGCAGAACTTTTCCCTGATCTGCCCCTCCACTCACGCAGCTCCATGCCGTTCCCTCTGGCCCTGTCGCTGTCACACAGAGCACAGCTCAGCGCTGCCCCTCCGCTCCCTGTGAGGAGCTGCAGCCGCCGTGAGGCTTCCTCTCAGCTCCTCTGCTCTGGGCTTAGCAAACCCAGGGATCTCAGCCACTTCTACATCTTGCCCTCTAGGACCTTGAACATCTATGAAAATAGGCTTTGGGCATTCTCTAATAGTTTTATGTCCTTATATCGTGGTGTCCAAACCTGCACACAGTGTTCAAGGTGAACACAGAAATGGACAAACGCACTCCTCACCTAGCTTGCAGTGCTGGGTGTGATGCACCCCAGGGTTCATTTGGCTCCTTTGGTTGCCAGTGCATATTGTTGGCTTTGTTCAACTTACTATAACCAAGCCCTCAACCTCTGCCCAGAAAACTGTCTTCCCAGCTTCCTGTCTCCCAGTCTAGACATATATCCAGAGTCGCCCCATTCCACGCACAGAATTTGGTACTTGTTCTTGCTTGATTTATAAAAAACTCTGTAGGATGTGATGTGCTCTGCTTGGCAGAACAAAATTTTAGTTCCCTTTTCTAGTTAAGGTAATCACAAATTCCATCTCAAACTATATATATGAATTTACTAAACCCAAACTGATTGCTCAATTTGTTAACATTGATTAGCCCAGAAAACTGAAACACATCTTCCTATCTCTGCACCAAATATACTCACAAAAAATACTGGTTAGTGTTATATGGTTTCCTTAGACCTTGAAGTAAAAATTAGTCTTTAAAAAATTGGCAAATATTTTTGAGATAGGTGGTAAATAAAATTCAATTTCCTGGCACACAGAAAGTTCACCTTGACTCAAAGTTGCATTTAAGAGTTAATTACTTTGTGATATGCTGAGGAAATGAATTCTAACCTTTAAGTAATGTTTAGCAAGCCTAAGGAATTTTTTTCATATTTATAACTGCTCATTAAAAGGCAACAGATTCAGGAAGCTGTCCAGTATCATTTGTCTATAAACATTATTTCCTTGTATTAATGCCAGTGTAAGAGTGCTGATTTTAGTATACATTTTCAAATACTAATTTCATCATTTTAAAATAAAATATTAAAAATGTATGTAATTCATTTTAATCTTAAACAGGAGTTGAACGTTTTATTGTTTGGATTTTGACTAGAATAAGAGAGTTCTCCATTTTTTTCATATGCATTCTGTCAAAATATTCCATGTATGCTAGCATTCTAGGCTAATAGATGACAATAATATAAATTAAAATTTAAATAGTACTAGTTTATTATTTAATTTCTGTGTGAAAATTTGATGAAAGTAAACTGTTGTGTACTGTGCCATTTTACCTGCATAATGCAATAACTGTTTTACGGAAAATAAGTTGGGAATCTCCATTACTTGACCTAAGTTTATGATGAAACTTGTAAATGTATTTGCTTTCAAGAAATTTGACAGAGATTGACCATCATCCTTGTTAAGATTTTGTTAGATACCCTCTTTTAATGGCATCTAATTTCAAAACAGCCAGATCAAAATTCAGCCTAGAAATAGTAATTGCTAGATTTAACCCATACATTTATTTTACAGAGATCTAAAATAGCACTTCTCCTTTTTGACATTTTATATTAGAAAAGCTACTCAGAAAATATCAGAAACATTTTCTGAAAAAGGGTAAAAGCTGCCTTGTCTGTCTGAAGTATTCCTAAAGAACTTCCATGATACATGATATCAAAGTGTGAAGAGCTCCCCTGCCTGTCTCCTAAGGAAATAATACTTTTCCTGTTCCTGGATGATGCAGATTGGTGTGGAATACAAATGAGCTACCCCTGCAACAGACAAAACAATGTAAGTGATGTATTACTCAAAATGCAAGATGCTTCACTCTGTATTATATATTCTGTAGATCAAATTCTTTTTCTTCATTATCACAAAATCCTTTTCCTCAATTTGCTGCACAGTATGAAGGTGGAGTAGGGGCACACACTCTGATTCCCCATTGCAACTGTTATCTCTATGAATGGAACTGGTCTGCTAAGATCAAAGGCATTGAATTGCCTTTAGAATTTAACGTGTCTTCTAGTAAATACTCACTTTTATCAATATTTAGGATGGCAGACAGACCAAATTTCAAGCTCCTAAATGAAGTAATAGATACTGTATTATAATTTTTTTTTTTTTTTTAGAAGTGCCTAACGAAGCACTATTGCAAGAAAATTATATATATGTTTACAGGATGTAAAGCTGTTTAAATAGCATGCTTTAAAATGCATTCCAGTGATGTATATTTATAATCTGTTATTGCATCAGCTCACAGAGAAAACAGATCAGTTCAGTAACTGGCAAGGTTTTCTGCTAGATGTTTGATTCAGATGTTCCAGTTTCTTAATTCAAATGTTAAAGGCACATTTACCTTGGTTTACACAGTCTGAATGATCAGGATTTACAATACTCTAGGTGAATACAGAACTAATAAAGAATGATAAGCTTTAAATCATGAAAACATGGAAATATTTCTAAACACAGTCTTTTTTGATTGAACAATTTATGAAATTTATCAAGAAAACTTTGCACTGCTAAGGAACTAGTTTTACATTAGTCTCAAACTGTCATATGTGCCATCAATTTGTGCTAGA
>NW_024884142.1:21007201-21062839 GCF_019232065.1 Centrocercus urophasianus
TCGTTAATTATTTAACTTCTCAAATTCTCTATTACTCAGGTCTCGTCTGTCCAGCACCAAATATTAGTAAGCCTGATAGACAAGAGCTGCAGTCTGTGCCTGTAAACCTACTCCATCTACCCAGCCTCTGTGATTATAAATTACTTCACCTATGTATTGAGCATGCATTCCTGGGGAAGCTTCGTCTAGAGGATAAGTGGTAAAAACTATCAGAACCCCTGATAGAACTATGGCAGCAGAGACCATAAAATAAAAATTCTTGTTCTAATGCAGAAACAACATTTGATTCCCACACAGCCTATTCCGGTGTCTCACCACACTCTCATTGAAAAATGTCTCCCTTGACATCTAATCTAAATTTCTTCTCTTTTAGCTTAAAACTGTTCCCCTTCATCTTATCCTTAGGGTTCTCCATGTCTGTTGTCTGTTCCCTTCTCCTTTATCAGAGGTGGTACATTCTCTTTAGCCTATCTCTTCTGAACAGCATACCTGCAGAATTCCTTCTCTTTATTTTTCACATCCCTCACACAATGTAGTTCCGTCCGTGCCTTTGCTTTCCTGATCCCATCACTGCATGTCAAGATGGCATCCTTGTATTCATTCCAAGTCACGTGTGTCTGCTTCCACTGACTGAAGTACTGTGTCCAGGTCTGGAGCCCCCAGTACAAGAAAGAAAGGGAGCTGCTGGAGAGGGTCCAGAGGAGAGCCACAAAGATGATCAGGAGACTGGAGCACCTCCCCTGCAAAGACAGCTGAGGGAGCTGGGCTGGAGAAAAGAAGGCTGCAGGGTGATCTCATTACAGCCTTTCAATACCTAAAGGGAGCCTACAAACAGGAGAGGAATCAACTCTTTGAAAGGGTTGATAACTGCAGGACAAGGGGAAATGGTTTTAAGTTGAGGGATGGAAGATATAGGTTGGATGTCAGGAGGAAGTTCTTTACTGTGAGAAAGTGGTGAGGTGCTGGAACAGGCTCCCCAGAGAGGTTGTGGATGCCCCGTCCTTGGAGGTGCTCAAGGCCAGATCGGATGGGGCCCTGGGCAGCCTGGTCTAGTGTTGAATGTGGAGGTTGGTGGCCCTGCATGTGGCAGGGGGGTTGGAGATTCATGATGCTTGAGGTCCCTTCCAACCCTAGCCATTCTGTGATTCTTTGATTCTGTGACTGAATGTATCCTTCGTGTTCCTCAGTTTGACAAGCAGGTTCTTGCTCAGTCATACTGATTTTCTGTCTCCTCTGTTTTTTGGGTTGTTTTTTTTTTTTTTTTTTTTTTTTTCTATACTGGGGGACAGAGAGCTCCAATGCTCTCAGAAAAGCTTCCTTAAAGAACTGCCAGCTCTGCTTCACTCCTTTATCTTTAACGATTGCTTCCCAGGGGATCTCATCCAGAAATAAATAAGCCTGAAGTTCACTCACCTGAAGTTGCTTTTTGCCGAGCCTGTCTTCTGTAAGAACACAAACTCTATCACCATATGGTCACTACAATCCAGAGTACCTCCAATCTTAATCTGTTTAATGAGTTCCTCTGCATTGGTGAGTACTTTGTGGACTTTGTTCTCCCAGTCCACAACAAATTAGCTATCTGTCTCCTACTTGACACCTATTTCATACAGCCTCATTTTCAAGGAAAAAAATCTCTGCTGTTTAGCCCTTTATTTTTTTCTACTTTACCTAAATAGGCTCTTGAATGCAATGAAACTCTTCAGAAATTTCTAAAGTAGACAAATTCATAGACTGCTTGTAAAAATGGCTGTATGATTCCATCCATATCTTTGAAAATTTGCACTCATTCAAAGCAACTCAAACTTCATCTTTCTGATGACTCGCTGTACTTAAACTTATTGAACTATTCCCAGTGATTTCATATTCAGCCAAATCTCTCAGTCCTCAGGTGAAGAACACTTCCCAACTTGAGGTGTCTGAAGTCCAGCAGCACTGTAAATGAGATTGGTCTGGTTTGTTACATAGGCTTTCCCCTATAGGCAGTGAACAGGACAGGAGCTTTCAGACAGGAGTTAAGTCTGTTGTAGACACCAGAGACTTAAGATATCTCTCTGTATATTTTGAAACAGTCTAGGGGAATATCTTAGATAGGACTAACTTCTAAAGCTCTAAGATTAAATCCATACTACAGATGGAAAAAAAAAACATCGATAAGGGAACACTAGCAAATCAGTGGTCCAAAAAATGTATTCTTAAAAATCTGCCAAAAATATATTACACATGTATTTATATTCATATTTTGTCACAGCAGATTTCATGTCAAAATCCCATGGTGAAGGCAGAAATAATATTTTTATTACATCAACAATAAGCTATTACTCTCAAGTGGCAATCCAGTCTACTTGCAGTGTAAGAGCACTACACATTATAGCAGTAGAAACATATACTGTGTGGTATGTGGACTACACAGGTGCAGAACAGTGTCTCAGAACTCTCCAGCAGTGCTACAGGAAACACTGCTGACCATGCTAAAGATATGTATTTTGTCAACATTTTTACATTTAAATGTTTGAATATAAACCTTTATATAACCGCAGGTCTGTAAGGCGCTGGTTTTCTATTATATATACCTTAGATGTGTTAGACCTAGTGTCAGCATGGGTCTACTAAGTGTTTGATCACTAAAACCGCTTAAGAGTATTAGGCATAATTCCACAATTCATCTAATCTGTGCTGGATTTTAATGTAAAGCCTGTTATGTTCAAAACATCCATCTTTTTCCAGTGCTTTACACATTAGGATGACTAATTTTAAATTTAGCTTTTCCATCTAACATGCAGCACAAGTAACAAAGTGGAAATATTAAAGTGCACAGATCATTTAAAAAAGGTTTATATAGGAATATATTAAGCGGTAGCAAGAAAGAAATTTACTTTCTGCCATTTTATCTTTATTATGTTCACAGAAATTACAAAGATATCCCTGGTATTCTATTTTTACCATTGAGACTAAAGGTTAAAGACTAAAATCAACAAAACCGTTTGATGGCTAAATGAGCAGGACTTAATATGCTAAAAGGATACTAAGTATTTAAATGCCTTGCAGAGGAGACTAAGCCTACAAAGGCAAGAGAAAACAATTTCCCAAGCTCTCTGCAGCTTACTGTTAGTCTGGATAAAGACATAATTTGAATTCTTCCTTCCATATTGTCCATCTTCCCATTGAGAGGGCCATGAATGGTAATAGGTATCTCAAGATAGTCACATTGGTCCAGTTTGTTCTTCATTAATTAAACAATTTTAAGTAATGCACAAAAGACCTAAGATTGCCATGAATTTAGACTGCTTCTGATTTTCTTAATCACTGCTCCCCCATACTTGCCACTTTGCTGTCAGTAAATGTGCTAGGTGCTCCTAGAACTGTTTGGAAGGCTCTCCCTGCAGGCTTTGTACTCTCTCAGGATGGAATCAGTCACACATATGAATTTATGAACGTTTTGGTTACAAAGATAAACTTCTCAATAAAGATTTTTCCCTTTTTTTCAAGTTGTCAGTGGATAACTGAACACCCTTTTTTAGCTGAGGTACTTTCGTCCCCCCATAACAGACTGTAATGCCGGGTTAGTTGTCTGGCACTTACAGTATAGAAATGTGCTCTTGAATATTCCAGCCAGAAAGAAAGTGATCAGTACAGAAATGTTCTTGTTTCCACTTTTAAGATTCTTATTTTCTTTTTCATTTACTTAAACGGAATTTTAATTAGCTCATTTTTCATGCATCTAATCTCCTGAAAAAAAAAAAAAAAAAAAAAAAAGGCAACAAAAAAAATATCTCGTTGGAAATAAGTTGGAATTCCTCAATCTGTTTAAACTTGTCACCATCAACTGTTCATAGTGACAGATTTCCTAATGCTCACCAGGCACTCACACTTTTTGTGTTTGTTGGAGTGTGCATCTTGTAATGTTCACAGCTGTACTGATTCAATCATCCCTATTTTTGCTACTGATTCAGAAAGACTTCACAGTATGGGGAAGAATGAGGAGAGTGAATTGGTGATGCTGATTTCATCCAAGCGTTCTTTAAAGATTCATAAATACACAGTAAGCTTAATCTCACCACTTTCCTGAAAGTGATTTAATTTTAATCATTCTCGTAATTCTCCTGTCTTTTATCAGATTTCTATTTGTTATTATAAAGCATTTAGGTTTTGTTTTTGGTTTTGTTTGTTTTTATTTCTGTTCTGTGGTGGGTGTTTTTTGTTTATTTGTTTGTTTGTTTTTTGTCTTTGTTTTGTTCCATCTAAGCTGTAGGCAAGCATCTGATAAAGCTGTTCAGATTTGTCAAAAGAGTTCAATACCTAAAAGACCAGGACAGTGCCAACCTTTGCTCCTGCTTTTACAGTGAATACATAATCCTTCCTATGAAGTGAAACAATTTCACCCCAAATACATGCAAGTTTAAAAGCAGCATGAGCGCTATGGCTAAGATAGAGTGACTTGGTCCAACCTCTAGTCCAGAGTTTTTCCGTCTTTTCAGTTTGTTTACCTCTATTATTCATATATAAAATATATATAGAAATTCAGAAATTTCACATCTAGAGTTCTGCAGCACAAGAACTCTACAGTTCTTTTTATTTGTTGTTTTGCAAACAAGAAAACAAAGGCCAAATATTGTTTTGGTCTAAATCAGGCGTAGCAGAGATGTGAATATGTGTTTCCCCCTTTACACAGAAATGCCTTCTTCATTAAAAGTCCTTGGAGGATACTGTTCTTGAGATAATATTGTGAATCAAATAATGAACAGGAGAAAACTGGATTTTGCAGCAACTATCAGGGGAGGAAACTGTCCTTGCACTTTTATTTTCCTAAAAGTTATTCTGAAGGTTGTCATTTCATCTGACTCAGAACAGGAAAATGTTATTTTCTTTATAATACATGAATAGAAAAACATGCTATTCAGATGTAATTATGATCTTGTCACAAAATTTGATCTGGTGGGGGCTAAGAAAATCAGTGATCTCCAAGCGCAAGAAATATGTGGACCAGATTGTAGCTACAGAATAGTGTGAGATAGAACAAATTCCTGGAATTCCTCTGGATTTAATTCCATTTTTTGTTATTTACTTCCAATAGAATTTATATTGGAGGTAAAACGGAGAGGAATACAAAACTCCATCCAAAAATGATACCAAACTTACTGTGGAATGTCAAATAAAACTGGGTATTATCTGTACCAAGCACAAGTCAGTGTAAACATGCATAATAAATTAGTAATTGTCAAATTAAAATCAATAACTTGTACTGTCTTATTTAAGAAAATCAGGCTACAATAATTGAAATTTAAAAAGGGAAATATATCTTAATTAAAATTATGATGTCTAGAAAAGCTGGCTTATTTTTCCCAGGATTCTCAAGCAATAACTTTTTCCTCATCTTCTTTTAGCATGTAAAACATTATAAGATTTAAATGCGAAATAGTCTTTAAGGGAGCTGGATTCAGCCAAGGACTTAAAACAAACAAAAAACAAAACAAAACAAAAACAACAAGGAGCTAGCAAACAGGAAAACAATAAATAGGAAAGATTCATCAGAGATCCAGGAATGAAGAAGAAAAAGACCTTGGAGTAGCTGGAGTAGCTTTACTTGAGGCTTTCAAGGACAGGTTCCTAAGCATCAGCATTTGTCAACAGGTATAGATGATTCTGTTTTCAATATGCAATTTTTGTTAGTTGGTCTCCTATATTATTTCCTGACCTCTTTTTCTAAGAATCCACAAGTTCAGACTTGAAAATGATCTGAGTTATCATGTAATAATAAATACTGAAATACTTTCCCACAGTGCTGTTCTTTTTGTATCTGTTACTACTTCAAACAAGGTACTGGAGCACTTGAGAGCCTCATTTCCCACACGGCTCTCAGAAGAAAATAAGTATGTCAGGAAACAAAATGTGGTTCTGTGATACCAAATCACCACCAATGAAAAAGAAGGGATCTAGTTTTTAGATTCATGTTATGCATTAGTCTTGAAGGAATATACAAGAACAGAGTAACATCTCAGGAAGTCTCTCCTCAGTGGTGACCCTTGGTCGAAGTATTGTCCCTGCTCTCTCTGTACTTCACAGAGGAATGTAAAAGGTAGAAGAAGAAATGAGCTACACTACTCTTTACTGAGATATTTACTATAAATGAATATAAGCTTTTTTAGACTTCCTAAGAAAAAGTCTTATTTTTCTTATGTTAAGTTACATTTACTTTAAATACGCTCCTCCATTTCTAACCTAATTTTCCCCAAGCATTTGGACATTTATGAAGCTGCATAAGTAAGAATACATGGAGATTGAGCATTCCTTTACACAAAACCAGTGATGGAATTGACAGAATATTTTTATCTTTCAGTGGCTGATGTGGAGAATTGTAAATATAATTTGCCCAGAAGGGGCACATGACTCCTGAAAAACCTGGTAGTTTCAATACTTTGCATATGGAAAATAAATAAATAATAAAAATAAAAAATAAATTAAATTAAATTAACAACATGGGGAGGAAAATTCTAGGTCTTCCAATGCTGCTGTTAGCCCTTTCCCAGACACTTTTCCTGCTGCCATTTGAGAAGCAGATGAGTCTGCCTAATGAGTCACAGAGTACAGTTACAACAACCACCATCAGTGTCAGGCTTTTTAAGATGACAGCCTCGTGCATTCTTTCATGTTGTCCTTATTAATTGGAATCCGGGGGTGCAGAACAGCATGATATAGTTATGTGTGTAGCAATAAAACTGTGATTTTTTTTTTTTCCTTTCCTGTGTTACACCTTTAAATGCCTACAACTTCCCTGCAACTATCTTCCGGTTCTCTACAGAGCTATCTAAGGATCACGGAAAGAGTTCAGCTGCCATTTTATTCTCAGAGTTGCCGCTGCCAGGATTTAAAGGACACAAATCATGTGCTCACTCTTGAGCTGCTAATTTAGAGCTGGTACAGTGCTAGCAACAGGGTAAGTTCCCCTGTAGTCTGGACTCGGGAATTTTCGCTCTGCGTTATGAAAACTCCGTTCTTTTCCAGAGAGTGCTACGACTTGGAATCTTGCTAATAACAGTGCTGAAAATTTGGCATCAGGTTTGCTCATGCAGATGCAGCCGCAGAGACCTTGCTTTTGTGCTTCATTAGCGCTGTTTTTCTTACTTCAAAAATAAGTCATTCTACACTGAACGTAAATGTTTTATGCTTTGACTGCAGAAACAATGAGATGACAAACCAGGACTAATCGCATTTTCAGTAACAATAACTGAATAGGTTTACTCAGCATGCATACATTTTAAAAGACAGTTTTGTAAGTGCATTTTACTAGAGGGCAGTAAAACCTTCTGCTTCACTGAGCAGATCCTGTGTCCAAGTCTTCATTTACATCCCTGTGTGGGCTGTAACACTGCAAACTTAGATTGTAGTGCACTTTCCTCCCACTTTCGTCTTCTCCAAGCCATTAAAGTTTATCTGAAGAATAACATTACATCTGCATTAAGCTAGAAACAATCTTGCTGTTTGTTGGCATCTTCTGTGTTCCTGCAGTCTTAGTTAAACTATGTACCTGAATGCATTTGCTTGTTCTCTTACTTTTGGTGGATTGTTTGGATTTTTTTGTTCTGGGGTTCTTTTTATGCCAAGACAACTCTTTATAAAATTGTCTTTGTTTTTGAAAGCAAAGGTATATGTTAACTTGCTTTAAATGTTACATAGTAAGTATAGGTATCAATTCTCTTTTTTTTTTTTTTTTTTCCCTGCATCATTTTATGTGGAAAAGAAACAAAAACAAAAACAACCGATCAAACAAGGAAGTCTCTTTTTACAATGGAAGCTTACTGCCATTTGTATCCTGGTTCTAAAACGTTTGACAGTTTTATTCAAATACAGATTTTCTGATTAAGAGACTTACAATAAATATATTTCCCATGTGAACGAGGCATCCGTAGTTATCTGTGACAATCTCCTATTGTTAAGATATCTTTCCTATTATGCAATATCCAGCCCAGCATTTCGAATCTAAGTGTATTCATTAACAGAAAAGAAAAAAAAAAAAAAAAAAAAAAAAAAAGTTATTAACGGGAAAGAAATATTTGTGAAGCATTCAGTTTCTTAGCAACTGCTTCAGGTATTAAAATTTCTTTTACTCACACACACACAAATGATACTGCTTACTACAGTACATCAGATCAGCATGCTTTGTGTAAAGGATTTTAACAGTCAAGAGATGTGACTGTGTTTAAGATTCCTTTTTCCAGTCACTAGTTCATTGTCAGCAGCAGCAGCTACAGAGCAGCTTTATGTGCATTCAGAGACAGCCAGGAAATTAGTTCTGCATGACTGACTCAGCACTGTAGCACTGAGAACAACTCTCACCCATTTCCTTAAACAATTGTTTATTTCTTGGTGCGATAACAATGTTAAATATCACGATTCTCAAGGAAAAGATCTCAGAGACTTCATTTGCATTCAAAGTAAAAAAGTAAAAGCAAAGTGAAGTCCTAGCTTATTTTACGTATTAGAAGACTTAGGTCTTCAAAACAAAACAAAACAAAAAAAAAGAAAACAGAAAAGAAAACAAGCAAACAAAAAAAAAGAAAAGGAAGGAAGGAAGGAAGGAAGGAAGGAAGGAAGGAAGGAAGGAAGGAAGGAAGGAAGGAAGGAAGGAAGGAAAAATGTCATTATTTAGAGTTCAGAGTAACTCCTGATAGCAAAATGTCAGCAAACTGAAATCAAGTTAAATTAATAGAGCATTTATAAAATGAGAAATCGGAAGGGAAATAAAATCCGTGAATCAAAAAGAAGGTTTATTAGGCTTTTCATGACAGTAAAACAAGTCAGATCTTTTAAAGCCTATTTCCATCTTAATGGAAAATTAAGATGATTCATTGCAAATGCAAAAACTCAGGTTTCAGAGTGAGTTACTTTTTACTCGGGCTGTTTGGGACTCCCCAGCATTTATCCACCTGATCCAAGGTGAAGGTGCTAGGGAGGAGGTCGGCCCCTTTGAAGAGGCTCTAGGGGAGCAGTTTGGCATGAAAAACAAACAACTTGCCTGGCAAGAGATGGTGGCAGTGTTGGAATACTGCAAAATTTGCACCAGGTGTGTCAAGCAAATGCTTACACAAGAACTGAAAGAACACCGCATGGGAGTTTATCAGGACCTATTGAATCAATACCAGGCTGAAAGTGACAGTTACCTGGATCACATCTGTCTGAGGCAGATAAGAAATGTCTCAAATCAGCATGGGCAATCAACATCACTTTGTGGACAATTTTACATTCGAAAGCATCTCTTTAAAAGAGTTGTTTGCCTTCGAATGGGAGGGCCCTGGAGTGCTTATTGGCTGAAGGCTTGGCCCTGCAGCAAATGGTTCCAGCTTGATACAGGAAACTGAGAGATGATACCATTGTATCATGTGAAGGCAAGATACTGGCTGGGGTCTCGCTGCTTCCCCTTATCTGCTAATTTGAATTTCCATAGCCTGGAAGAGGGAGCAAAGGAGTTCCTGCTGAGATCCTCGAAGTCAGAATCTGTCACTTCAAAAAAGCTGGCTCGACCATTTTGGCCTGTAAGAGTTTGTACTGTTGTCATTAGTCATCAATTGACCAACACAACCTTTTATGACCCAACCACTACTGGAGATCAGCACCTGACACCAAGACACCAGTGGGTCAAGGAGTGGTGAACTATTTTGTTTTGCTGTGTTTATGTATCTGTCTGTCTTTCCCCAGATTTTATTTTTTTATCTTTTATTCTTTTACTTTTTGTAGTAGCTGTTGCCTAATATTGTCTTACCTGTAGTAACACTTATTAATCGTAATTAGCAAAGTAGCCAGTTTTACCTCCAAGTATTAGCTGTTGCTAAGAAAACTCTCAGCATATTGATTTGTATTATTCCTCTGAGTCTTGAGTGACTTCATCACAATAGCAGCGCCTTGCTGACTGGCAGAGGTGTGACTCGGGAGATAGAAAAATATTCACATCCCTCGAAACCCACAGAATGGGACGAAACAGCATCATTACTGGTGATGAGATCAGTTGTCAGCATTACAAGCTGGAGTCAAAACAGTAGTCCATGGAATGGTGACATGTGAACTCCTCACAGAAGAAAAAGTTTAAGACGCAGCCCTCAATGGGTAAAATGATGTATTCTGATGTGCACTGTTGAAATAGAAATGGGGTGATCCTTGTAGATTTCCTAGAACTTGGACAAGCCATCACTCTGACTGCTATATTGCCACACTGATTAAGCTGAAGGCTTCCAGAGTCAGGCCAGAAAGAAGATAACCTTTCTCTTTTAAACACAATAACATCAACCCCCATACTGGTTTGAAGACCATGGATACACTACTTGTGTTGGCTGGACTGTCCTACCACATCCACCGCACTGTTCAGATTTGGAGCCTTCCAACTTCTAGCTATTTTCTCCAATAAAAGACAGTAACATTTTCCTAGCAATGACACCTTCATAAAAGCTGTGAAACAGTGGGTCACCTCCACTGGTACAGATTTTTCTGAACACAGCATGCAGGCTCCTGCATAGCTAATGCTGGTGCCTATGCTGAAAAATAGTGCTTTGTAGCTGAGAATTTGCTCCATTACATAATGTTACTGAATTTTTGTAGCTGTTGTCGTTTCCATGGAAATAAATGGGAGGCATTACTTTTGGAGTAGCCTACGTATATCCTTGATCTTTGGACATTCATTTCTTTTACAGCGCTTCCAGAAGAAACCTGTCATTTTCCAAAAGCAGGGTAGTGGTTATTCAGGAAGGTACAAAATTGCAACTGTGACATTTGGGAAATCTGGAAGGTTTATAATAATCTTACGAAATTCCATTCATTGGTAAGCAGGAACTGAATGGTTTTTCAGTTACAGCGTTTTGGATTTGGGAAATATATTCTCTCTAAGGCCTCCTCAAAGGGCCTGAGCCTTTTATTGGGCCCTAAAAATTTCTGCTACCTTTCTAGCTATGAAATAAAACTGAAAATAGGTTTTGGCAGTGTTTTGTATACCTCTTCTCTTAAAACTGAGTTATTCAATTAGGGTATGCTTCCCATTACAAGTCTCCATAATATGATAAATGATAGTGCCATAAGACCACTAAAACCATTGTGGATTCTAGTAAAAATGGTTAATACTAACACTATTTGGCTATTGCCACAAAAATAATATTTTTCAGTTTCCTCTTTAGCTAAAAAAAGTCTGCTTTTATTTATGGATTTATCCATTCAGGTGGGTACATTTGTTTCTTGTAGCAATGTACACAGTTTATTAGTAGAGAATGAAAGAATATTGCTTGCTGTTGTGATAATTCTGCATTTTCTTTGATGTTTGATAAGAATTTTTTTCCTTATTAACCTCTGGGGCAGCAAGACAAATTCATGCTGTCAGTAAAACAGTGACAAGATTTGGCTCAGTGTTTCCTTTTTTCTACTCTCTTTCAAAAACTAAAAATAAAAGCAAAATAAGAAAAATCTGTAATCCATCAATATAGATTTCACAAAACATAGAATGCATCCATTATTGGTTGTAGGCAGAGAAGAAGGGTAACATTTCAGGGTTTTTTTGTAAATACATTGTACAAGTGTGATGTTACTTCAATTTTCAATCTTAAATGGGTCAGTAAGGAACTCCCAAGTGATAGAATAAAAGTGATATGTGAAGGATAAAGAAATGTTATTGTGTAAGAAAAAAATGCTGTATGTGGCAGGATTGAAGCTATCAATTTGAAATTTATGTACACAATGTCCAATTCAAAACATCTCCTTTAAACTGTAGCTGATAACATCCCTACATTCAGCAAGGAAGACATGTCATTACAACCAATGTGACCACTATCACAGCTATTGGAGGTAAATGTATCTGTCCAGCAGCATGTCAATAAAAAGCCAGATGGAGAAATAAAAATTTTGTCAGATCATCGTATTAAACATTGAAGTTAAACCTGAAAGCCATATGTGGTTCTTTTACAATGCATGGTAAAGTATCCACCATGAATTTAAGATATAAAGAAAAGTTCTCTGAGATAGTGCAAGCTATGTAATTTCTCTTTTGGCAAGGATACTTCCCTTAGAAACTTTTTAAAGGAGTGCCTTGGGAAGAAAATACAGCTGATTGTAAACATATTAATGGCCACCTTTCAGAGTCCTCATTGCAGTTTTGAAGAAAAATGTTTATGGGTTTCATCACCAATTAGTAAGATACATTTAAATAAATTAGCTAAATGTTTGTTAATCAAATGTCCCAATCCAGCTGCACTAGAAAAAGCATTTGGAGAGAGGTTGTTCTTCCTCTCTCTGTGCAGTGCTGGTGTGGCACATCTGGAGTGCTAGGTTCTGTTTTGAGTTGCCCAGTACAAAAGAGATACAGAGAGGAGGTCCACTGATCCAACATAGAGGTGACTAAGGCCTGGAGTGCCTGATATATGAGGGTGAGCTGAAAGAGCTGGACAGTTTATTACAAAAAGAAAGCTCATGGGAGATTTCATCAATGTGTGTGTTAGTACCTGATGCAAGGTTATAAAAGTGATGGAGCCAAATTCTCCTCCCTTGTAGCCTCTGACAGGACCACTGCAGTTGCTGTTTTTGGATGTTTTTGATTTTTTGGGGGGTGGTGGGTTGGTTTTTTTTAATGAATTTGTTTGTTTACTTGAGAAGATGATTGAATTCTAAATTATGCTGCCCAGAGGGGTTATGGAATTTCCATCCTTGGAGATATTCAAAATTCAACTGGATTTTGAGTACCCTGAGCACCCTGAGGTTGCTGACCTTGCTGTAAGTAGGGTGGTTGGACTAGGTTATCTGCAGAGGTGCCCAACCTCAACCATTCTGTGACGATAGGAAAATGGAACCTCAGTTTGGGGTTGTACCTAAAATCCATCAGTCGGTTAGAAATTAAATAGTCAATACAAGAGAACATGCATATCAATGTAAAACTGTCTGAAATTCATGCTTACCTGATATTACAAGACCAAATTCCTGTGGAAACAACTACTCAAGCAACAACAGACAAAATGGAAAATTCTCTGTAAGAATCACAGAATCATAGGCATTTGAAGGGACCTCAAGAGATCATCTAGTCTAACTCCCCTGAGTAATCAGGTTCCCTAAAGTAAGTTGTACAGGAAACCATTCAGGTGGGTTTTAAATATCTCCAGAGACAGAAACTCCACAACCCCTCTCGGAAACTTGTTTCACTGCTCTGTCACACTCACAGTAAAGAAGTTTTTTCCCATTTTCATACAGAATTTCTTTTGTTCTCCTCCTTTTCTATCTTGGCGCTGCAAAGAGCCTAGCCCAATCCACTTGACTCCTGTCTTTTACGTAGTCCTAAGCGTTGATAAGATCCCTTCTCAGGCTACTCTTCTGGTTGAACAGACCCAGGTTACTCAGCCTTTCCTTATACGGAGAGGCTCCAGGTCCTTTATCATCTTTGTTGGCCTCCGCTGGACTCCTTTTAGGAGATCCCTCTCTTTTCAAACTGAGGAGACCAGAACTGGAAACAGAATAGAGGGAAGGATCACCTCCCTTGATCTGCTGGCCATGTTCTTTTTAACATACCCCAGGCTACCACTGGCCTTCTTGACAAAAGGAACACTCTGCTGGCTCTTGACTAACCTGTTGTCTATCAGAACACTCGGGTCCTTCTCCACAGAGCTCCTCTCCAGGTCATCCCCTAACCTGTACTGATGCATGTGGTTATTCCTCCCCAGGTGCAAGATGCTATACTTGCTCTTGTTAAACTTCATAGGGTTCCTCCCTCTCCATGTCTCTAGCCTCTCCCGGTCTCTCTGAATGTTAGCACCGCCTTCTGGCATGTCAGCCAATCTTTCCAATTTTGTAATGTCAGCAAACTTGCTGAGCATGCACCCTATCCTTTCACCAGATCATTGATGGAGTTGTTGAACAAGACCAGATCCAGCACCAGTGATAGCTGCAGATCTCCAACAAGACTCTGCAATGCTGATTGCAACCTTCTGAGCTCTGCAGGTCAGCTGGTTCACAATCTACCTCAATGTCCACTCATCTATCACACACTTCTTAACGATTGGTATGGCATAATTTGCTCTGGCTAAACTTACGCTGGTTGTTCCAAATCACCTTGGCCTTCATGTGTCCTGAACTGGCTTTGAGGACTTTCTCCATAATATTCCAAGGAATCACAAGGAGGTTGACTGCCTCATTCCTCCAAAGATCCTCCTCTTTGTTCTTTTTGAAGATTCTTTTTTCCAGTCATCAGGAAAAATCTAGTCACAATACTTTCCACGTTCACACAGGAAGGCCCCAAAATAGCTCCGAACATGTCCCTCAAGACCATAAGATGTATCCCATGGTCATGAGCCTGTTGGATTAAATAGTCACTATGGATAGTATTTCTGTCCCTCAAGTTAGGCATAGAAATATGGGAGGCCTAAGATCAGTTTCTATAAGACAAAAAATAAAAATGCGGCATACTTTCACTGGGATAAGTAGATTTCAGAATACAACCCTTCTTTTTTGTAGTCAAGAAAAGTATGATGCCTTGTCTCTCTCTCGCTTTATCACTTGTGATACTTGGTTGCTTTTTTAATGACAACTCCCCGAAGAACTTTTGAACAAATAGTACAGAACATGTAAATCTCTCCCAAATGACATTTAAATCTAGGATGAAGGATCAAACTTTACCTGCAGTCATTATAAAATTAAAAGAACAGTCAGCTCTTTCTCCTGGCCATTCTGATATCTTCTTTTAATTGTAACAGATATGCTTTTGCTATTATGAGAGCAAAAGAGTAAGAAGATACAGTTTCCTTTGTGAAGGTTTGTTTTCCTTCATCTTTGCTGAGAAACAACTGGACTGCAGATAATATACACTCCTCCAATTTCCTATAAAATCTCATTATGGTTAATGACCTAGTCAGTACCCTTTTTTAATTTCACCAGAGCTTTGCACATAATCTAACCATGTATTCCTTTTCTCAGCATTTTGTAAAATATTCTTTATCTCTTCTATTAGTGAAGAAATCCTTATCTGGTCACTGAAAGATCACTTCTCAACCATAGATCTGTAAAGTTCCATTAAGATAAAAAAATATTTAGGCTAAAGAAATTAGGATATTTGAAAACAGATAAATTGAAGTTTATATGTAAAAGGCTTCATTTAGATAACCTGTTCTCTTCACGTCATTAGTCTCACCTTGATATCATTGTCAGAGAGCAGTGACTCAGACAGTATGGAAACGAATCATGAGATGAATACTGAAATAGAGACACTGGCCCAAACATGAGGCAGACAACATTTCAGGTTCATGATATTTTCTCTTTACGGAGTTCTGAGCAAACTTAACCATTTTGTTCTGTGAAACAAAGTTTTTCTGATTCCTTTCCAGCTTCTTTGAGAAAATTTATAGCTGCTCTCTGTATTGAAGGGAAAATTCACTGAACTATCCAAATGCATAATTGAAATAGCATAAATACAGGATTTTGTACAGGGTCATGGTATTGGTGAGATATTATTTCATCACTTGGATCTTAAGTGCTTCACTGGCTTAGATTTTATAAAACACAGATGTGGAAGAAATGGTAACAAGAGGGAGTAACAATTACTGTAACAGGAAGTTCAACATTTTGACAGTGATCCAGAGGTTGCAAATTAGATGTACGTATAAGCAAAACCAAGAAGGTTCAGAATTAAATATCAGAAAGCTGATCTGGAAGCAATTTATAGGTCAAGATCAAGAAAAGTCCCAGCAAAATTAATCTCATACTCGGAAACACTTTATCCTGAAGGACCAAATATGAATGTTACATTCAGTCATAGAATAAAAATGAATGAGGTTCATTCTTGTGAAAATTGAAGGAGAAACTAATTAGAATTTACTGTAATGATGTTTGACTTTCATAAATACTGGCTGCTCTCCATGATAAAACAACCAAGACTAAAAGGAAAGAATGAAGATGTTTTATGGTAGGAAGCATTATGGGGTAGTGTTAATGAAAAAAAGCTGCAAAGTATGCCTCATGTTAAATAACAATATCAATCATTTGCTCATAGAATTACAGAATGAACTGGGTTAAAAAGGACCTTCTAGATCATCAAGTTTCTACTCCCCTGCCACGGGAAGGTGTACCACCCATGAAGCCAAGCTACCCAGAGCCTCATCCAACTTGGCTTTGAACAGAATCACAGAATCACAGAATTGTAGGGGTTGGAAGGGACCTCCAGAGATCATCAAAGCAGGTTCCCTACAGTAGGTCGCACAGATAGGCGTCCAGGCAGGTCTTGAACATCTCCAGAGAAGGAGACTCCACCACCTCCAACACCTCTAGGGACAGGCATCCACAACTTCTCCAGGCAGTCTGTTCCAGCACATCCTAGTATCTAATCTAAATCTAGCTTCATTTATGTTAAAATCATTCTCCCTTGGTCCTGTCATCTGCCCTTGTAAGTCTCTCTTCTGTTTCTAAGCTCCCTTTAAGTACTGGAAAGCTGCAGTGAGGTCTCCCCAGATCCTTCTCCAAGCTGAACAAGTCCAGCTGTCCAGCTTCCTCAGCTTTTCTTTGTAGGAAAGACAATTCCATTAAAAGAGGGGTGGCCAGCAGGGACAGGGAGGTGATTGTCCTCCTCCACTCCGCTCTTGTAAGGCCCCATCTGGAGTACTGTGTCCAGGTCTGGAGCCCCCAGTAAAAAAAGACAGAGAGCTGTTGGAGAGGGTCCAGAGGAGAGCCACAAAGATGATCAGGAAACTTGAGCACCTCCCCTGCAAAGACTGAAGGAGCTGGGTTTGTTCAGCCTGGAGAAGAGAAGGTTGCGGGGTGACCTCGTTGCAGCCTCTTAGTACGTAAAGGGAGCCTACAAACGGGGGGGGGGGGTCAACTACATGAAAGGGTAGATAACTGCAGGACAAGGGGAAATGGTTTTAAGTTGAGGGATGGAAGAAATTTAGGTTGGATGTCAGGGGGAAGTTCTTTACAGAGAGAGTGGTGAGATGCTGGAACAGGCTCCCCAGAGAGGTTGTGGATGCCCCTTGGAGGTGTTCAAGGCCAGTTTGGATGGGTCTCTGAGCAACCTGGTCTAGTATTAAATGAGGAGGTTGGTGTTCCTGCATGTGGCAGGGGGCTTGGAGCTTCATGATCCTTGAGGTCCCATCCAACCTTGGCCATTTTGTGATTCTGTGAAACGTGTTCTGATAATCTTCATGGCTCTCTTCTGGACCTTCTCCAAAACTCTACATCTTTCCAGTGCTGGAATTCCCAGGCTTGGATGCATTACACTGTTAACATACGAAGATTAGCATAAAATCAAAATGCAAAGTAAAAAATGAACGTTGGCATATTTTAAAAATATGCAAAGGAAGAGTAATAATTAATTTTAAATTCTATAATTTTAAACAAATCAAATATTCTGAATACCCAACAAAATCAGCAGATATATGTTTTATGAAATCTAAGTATTCAAATAATTCAAAAGAGCCTTGAAGACCACCCCAAAGCACCTACATAAAAATGAAACATTATTATGTCCAGTGATTTTATAAACTTACTTGAAAACGGTAGTTCAGCAGTATGATAATTTTAGCTGAAAGACTGAAGATGCCTTTTGCTCAGGAGTCTGGAGTTTAATGTATTTTTGTTTATCAGTCGCCTATCTATTGTTGTGATATGACAAAGCAAAAGTGGGTAGAAACAGAATAACTGAACATGGAACACTTACCTTATTTGCTAAATAAGACTCAGAAGCCAGATGTCTAAGGAAGTGGCATCAGACAGCAGCAGGGAATGGGTTAGCAAAAGGAAAGTTTAGCTGGAGAGGGGAACTGTCATTAAACAGGACACTCAGAAACCAGACCATTAACTAAGGAGAGTGAGGGGAGAAAACATGAGGACTGTGAGATACTGATGAATTCTTCCTGGATCAAATTACTATCAGCCAAGCATTTTAACCATAGATCTCCAGCACAGTTTTCAGTTATTTTGCTCACACACCAAAACTGCGTTTTTATGATAGTATTGATGTATTCTACTAGAGGATTGAGTACAAATTTAAATTAACTGTTTTCCTTGGAAAAATAATTAAATGTCTTATTTTTGAGCATATCATGGTGCATTTTAATTTGGAAAGAAGAAAGGGTAACACTAAATTACACTAATAACCAAAGCAATACTAATAATTTTAAAATGAAAAAGATAAGAGTTCATTGATTGTGAGCAATTAGTCTATAACAGCAGGTAGCTTGAGATTTCATTTCACTGAAGAATTCCATTTTGTGCCTTCATGGGATTTAGGTTTTTTTATATTTAAATGAACTAAAAAAAAAAAAAAAAATCCTGAACTTCATAATGTTCATATGGGAGCTGAATGCTCTTAAGTTAGAGTGAATCTTGTCCTTGCCCAATCTAGCCTTCACCTCCTGTTTAACCTCACTTACTTACTGCATTAATCTTGTAAATTTTCCATGGAAGCATCAGTTAGCCATCATGCATGTAGAGAGCAGGATTCCTGGACCTGAACTCCTAGTTCACCTGGAATAACCAAGATCCTGTGTGATCACCTGTGATGCTGTGGTGGATAGACCTTGGTCAGCTGCCAGCCCCCACCTTCAGCTGCTCTCTCACTCCTCCTCCTCACCAGGACACAAGGAGAAAGTAGGATGAAAAAGCTCATTAGATAGAGACACTTAGCAATTATAATCACAATTAAATTTAATACACTGTTAAGTAAAATAGAGTAGGAAGATGAGGCACAAAGACAAAAAATTAAGTTTCCTTCTAGCCTCCTTTTCTGACATTGGTGTTCGCACAGCTGTTTCTCACATTTCTTTTCCCATTACTCCTCTCTTCTCTGCAGCAGTTTTACCATTTCACACAGTTGGAATCAGCTGTGTGTGGCATGGGGCAGCCCTGGCCTCAACTCACAGAAGATCCCTGCTGCCAGCACTGTGCCAACCCCGTACAAATGCAGAATCAGGAACAACTGAAATATCTACTGTGTACTCCAGGATTTCTGGTTGTGATAGAGACCAGGGCATTCAGCACTCTTATGTCTGACAATAACAAGCTTTGCTTACTTTGTGTTTACACTTTGGTAATGGTCATATACTCTTTTTTTTTGCTGTAGTGCAAGGTAGAAATGCACTAGCACAGTCTAGGAAGCTCTATTTGGAATTTTAGAATTTTAACTAATTCAACCACTTTATGAGATATTTTGTTGAAATATATTTGTCTCTCTTGCCCATCAGAGACTCATCTAGCTCAGAGTATTTTTTTGAATCCAGTTCATAACAAGCTGCAAAACCAGCATAATTTTTGTAATCTTCCTACTTGTGGTTCAGTAGCTGTTTTAGCAGGATTTGGAAAAATGCTGAGGAATACGGAGAATAATGCAGCAGAATTTTTAGCTTTCAGATCTTTTTTCAGGAGGATTTATTCATACTTAAGATAAGAGAATGTCATGACTCCCCATATGCAAACCGGAATGCTGGAAGCAAGACCCCTAACAGACTGGTAGGACTGTATCAGAGCAATTACTGCATGAATTACTGAGAGCGGTATTTGTTTGACCTCTAGGACCTTCCCTAAGATATTTTAATTCCAGGAGATTTCAAATGCTTCTTCTTAAATCATGCTGCCTGTGGAACTTGCCAAGGAATGCCAAATCCAGCTTCTGCTCAACAAGACATCTTTTAGTAATCCCTTGGTCCATCTCAGCAACCCAAACAATAGCTGCATTTTCTCTACAAGGTGGACAGGAAAAAATTCTTTCTTTAGAGCAAAATCATACTGCCTCCATATCTTCAGCACTTGTAATACTTCAGTTGATATCTCATGCAGCTGAGTCCATACTCAAAGCACATACACACTGGACACGAGGGTTTTATGTGGAGACAATTAAGAGAATAAAAACAGAGCTGAGGATAAGCATTTATGAGATACATGTCTGAGAATGACAACACTATAGCAATAGTGAGGAGAATGACAGATGTACTACAGCTACTGGGAAAGAAAATTAGCTTCCTCGGGATCTAATTTCAGTATGGTTGTTTGTTTTTACCAGAAGTGTGTTATAAATATATTCTGAAGAGTGCCAATCACTTGTAAAGCAATCTCAGAATGATATGCTTTCAATTATAAAACAATGTCCTGGTGTAATATCTGTAAGACTTTTTCTTTAGCCCTTTAAAATAAGAATATATACATACCTAGACATCACTTTGTAGAGAGAATTATACCCTATGAAGGCATTACTTTAATGACCCAATAGATATGATGATTTTCTAATTTGTGTGACAGAGCTGCCTAGCAGTGTGAATAACTAGAAGGCTATTACAATTGCATGCATTTTACTACTATACTTAGTAACAGCCACTCAGGTACTTGAAAATTTTTGTTTCCTTATTCTTCTGTGCTTCTGAATTGTTTTTCACAGTATTTCTAGTACTGTACTTACAAATACATTATCTAGATTTAATCTATCTTATCACAGTGAGAAATGCATACCTCTTTGACTAATAGAAGTGTTTAAATATTAATGGTTTGCTATTCTTTAACCAATAATCATGGCCCCTAAATTCTTGTAGTAATGCTTAGGAAATCACAGAATCACAGAAATATAGACCCAAATTTCAAGTAATTCAGATAACAAAAGTTATTATTATGAACAATTTTCTTTGTCTGCAGGGCAACACTTCTGGTAATTTAATCAGACTTGTGTGTTTTTTAGGAAGTACAACAGCAACTGCTGGAAGACAGTTCACTGCCTTTACAACTACCAGGTCATGTGCATAGCAGAAGTGGGTTAGCAGAGCTCAACAGGTGGTCCTGAGGTCCTGATGTTGATGTTTTCCAGACACTGTTACTCCAAAGCTACTTTGGTCCCCTGAGCTGGATGCTTCTTAGTAGCCAAGGTGCCTGAAATATGCTGGCTGAGAATGCACTGTCCTCATCCAAAAGGAGCTTCGATTATGTGCCAAGTGACAGATCCATTATACCAGCAAGAGCCTCCATGATGCCAACAACTGCAGTGAGAGTGCAAACAGGGCGATTCACCTCATAAGCACTTCTCTGATCTTCAGAGAAATCCTATCAGAGATTTCTCACACAGAATTTTGGGCTTATTCTTGTTTCCCTATGACAGTATCATATGATCACTGGTAAATTCTATTTAGTTTCTTTGAAATGTAATGATAGTCAGGAAGCAATAAAATTCTTAATATCTAAGAAATGAATTGAAGATTAGGCAGAGTGTTATTTTCCCTTTTAACAGTGATGATTTTAACATTCTCTCACTAACTTAGAAGAGCATGTTAGACTGATGTTTATATTATGAAAAAAAAAGAGAAACAAAAGAAGTAACAGATGAGGTCAGAGCATTCAGGCTTAGCACAAAAAAAATCTATTCCTTCATGGTCTTTAGGTCAAAATAATCCTCAATCCAAACTGCATCACAAATATTACTGAAATTCAGACGCTGCAATAGAGTCAGCAGCTCCTTGAGGAAGAGAATTAATATGTGGATTCTGTCTCTAAAACTCATTCAAAGGCCTGTTGTGCAGAGAATTTCTGTGAAGTTGTGAAGCTGATCTGGAAGGGGCAAAGAGATGAGCCATATAACCTTAATAACACTTAAACCACTAGAAGGAACAACTCTATATTTGCTGGTGTTTTCAAGGTGGAAACTAAGGTCAAGATTTGCACCTGAGATAATAAAACAATGCTGAAAGCTATTTTGTGAGTCAAAGGCTAGACAATTAAAGTAAGGAAGAGAACAAAAGCAGAACACATGGTTTATTAATTTGTTTTTATATTCTATGGAAACAGAGAAAAAACGGGGGGGTAGGCCCCCCCCTTTTTTATGAAGATTGCAGCTGACACCAATAAGGCATGCAAATTGTTTCAAAATAAGGAATTTCCTCAGAAATTACCATTGTAATAATTGTATATTTTTTTCAGATTTAGAGTAAAAGCATTAGAACTTTCTCACACAAATGTAAATATTTTACATATATGGAAAGCAAAATGTCTCAAAATCTGGCATCTTAAGATTGATTATACTTCTATAAGATGGCATTAGGCTTTTATAAGATTACTATTACCACATATGGATATGCATACCTACATAAATATACAGACACATTGTACGTAAACTATATAATACTTTGTCCTTGCATTGCAGCTCAATGACTGCACGGTGTATCTATTCAAAAAATATTTAGAATTTCATGAGTTTTGAAGCCAGTTCATTTTCCTCCACACTTGTTATTAATTATGTGCAATTCTGGTTCAGTTCTTAGCCGATATAGAGATGACCTGTCAGAAGATTTCCTTTTTTTCATCTTCAGTAAAGACTCTGATGGACATTTAGCCCTTACAAGTACCAATATAAGAATACAACTTGCTTGAAAAGTAGATACTGCATAATTCTACTTTACCGTTAATTGCAGAATCAATGTTTTTCATGTCACATAGTAAATCTGTCTTCTCTGAAAATGAAAATCTCTGAGTTTTGCCCAGCATAAATTGTATTTGTTTGTTTTGTGTTATTAATTATCATTTTTAGATAAAATTTTAAGATTCCACATATGCCATTTACTCAGTAAAATAGCATGAGTTGCAATATGCGCATAAATTCTTTAATGCTTCTTCTTGTTTATCTGGTTTATCCATTTAGCATAAGGGATACAGATAATTGTTAAAAGCAGCTAGTTAGCAGTGGGCTGAGAGGCTGTAAATATTTTGCCTACAAATATTCTATACACGAGAAGATTGCCAAAAAAAGAAATATAATATGGAAACTTCTCTCTTACTGAGTATAGTTGCAAGCTTTCATGCTGAAAGCACAGTACTTTTAACTTGTAAACTACAATTCCATTCCACTCTTCATGGAATAATGAAGAGCAGATAGTTCTGTGAAATATTTTAATTTATGCACATTTTAGAAACCAATTTGGTAAACGAGAAATTGCAAGACATCTTTTTCAACATATTTTCTAACATCTCCAGGGCAAGTCTGACTGTCTGACTCATAATTTAACACAAACTCTCTCCAACTTTCTCCATAGTTTACTTTTTTGTGTATGTATGCAACCTGAAAATGCCTTATGTCTTTTTCTCCTTTCCTAATGCCATTGGTCATTGCCATGAACAGATTTATCATAATAATTCCATTGTGCTTCCAGTCGTGTTGCAATTATCTGAGTTACATCCTCATAGGAGTTCAGAATAACAGTGCTGAGAAACCTAAATAAACTTTTTTTAAAAAATTATGGAAAGAAAGAATACAGAGAATCACAGAATCGCAGAATTGTAGGGATTAAAAGGGAACTCTAGAGATCAAGTCCAACCCCCCTGACAAAGCAGGTTCCCCAGAGCAGGTGTTTAGGTGGGTCTTGAGTGTCTCCAAAAGAGACTTCACAATCTCTCTAAGTAGCCTGTTCTAGTGCTCTGTCATACTTACCATGAATAAGTTCTTACACACATTTGTATTGTATATATATGTATATATAAATATATATATATATAAATGTATAAACATATATGTATATATACATAAATATAGACATTCATATTATAGAGACTGAAATTTCAGCACAGAAATCAATGACAAATTTGGCTTTGATTATAGTGAATTCAAATTCCAGAAAAAAATATTTAGCATGAATCATCTTAAAGAAAATAATATATATATATTTAAGAGCACTTCTGAAGAACTTGGAGATCCTGAGGAAAAGTTAGAAGAACTGTATTATTTGCCTGCAATAAGATTGTAAGAAGATGTGAGGACATTTGGGAGCACATAATGAAAAGTCTTCACCTTAAATCTCTCCGAAGAACAAAGATGTTCACATCACTTTTTGAAATAGGCAGGGTATATTGCTTAGCCTTTATATTATAAAATTCAGATGAAGACTTAAATTCATTTAGTCATCATCAAAGGTGAATTTTCTGTTAAACTTTTTTTTTATTAAAAGAACATATAAAATTAGTACAGATTTTGTTGTGCTTAAATCTGTAATTTGGATTTCACTTCATTATAAAAATTTGAGGGTAGAATACCAAAATCTTTAATAGAGTTGCACTAACCTTTAGAAACAATGAGTTTGATCTAAAACTGCAGTGAATCAATTTCACATTTAATTTGAAAAATACAAATTTCTAGGATTTCACTATTAATACTTTCTGACACATCTCTACTGCCAAATTATCTTTTACATATGTCAAAGTAACATTTAATAACTTAAAAGAAACTCCAGTAGATTTTGCAGTTACAGATGTTTCAGCCAGACGCCTATGGAAAAAATGAATAAATACATGAAAAATGTGGTGCTTAGACACAAAGTTCTGAAGATTAGCACAAGTACTAGTATACTATTCAGAACACGCTGTTCTTGCTAGAAATGTTCTAATATTCTGCATCCTTGTCCTGATTTCATCAGGGGCAGGGTTGATTTTCTTCATAGAGTCTGGAATGATGAAACATTTTTGCTTTAGGGAAAAAGAATGTTGATAACACACCGATGTTTTAATTGTTGCTGGGCAGTGCTACACAATGCCAAGGATATTTTAGTTCTTTAGCTGCTCATAGTACTCTGCCGGCAAGGGGTCTAGGGGTGCACAAAAGCTGGGAGGGTACAGAGCCAGTGCAGCTGACCTAAACTGGCCAGAAGGATATTCCATTTTATATGATATCATGTGAAAAAAAATCACAGAACAGGGAAGCTGGCCCGACAAGCAGCTACTGGTCAGGGGCCATCAGTCAGCAGGCAGCAAGCAATTGATTGTGCCTAATTTGTTCTGTATATGTATATATTTATATAGTTAACTATTATCTAGTTTTCTTTTTTCTTAGTAAGTAGTTTTTATCTCAACTCGTGAGTTCTACTTTTCTTTCAATTCTCTCCCCATCTCACTTGGGGGGTGGGGTAATGAGCAAATGACTGCGTGCTGCTCAGCTGTCCATAGGGTTAAACCACAATAGGCACAAAAATATGTTGTTTCTCAGTCAATTAACATTTGCTAATTCATCTCTTCATTATGCATCACTGTGTACACACAGACAAGCTGGCAGAATTATGGAAAACTGTATCATAAAAGAATACATGTGTACACCTATGCATATACGTGTATTTCAGTTGGTTCTTTTTTAAATAAATAAATTTGTGTACACCATTCAATTTACCTATTATAATTTCAGAGAAAAAAAAAAAAGCAAACTACAAAATCTCAAAGGCTTTTTTTTAAAATTTGAATATATTTTTAGCATTATGTTTTTTCTTTAATCAAACTTCTAATTATAATTATGCACATAATTATAATATTAATGATAAAAGAGAGAAAACATAGACATAACACTCTGAAAAAGTAGGGTATACAAACTGCAGCTTGAAGCTGCTTGAGCTTATGTAAATATCTCAAAACTACAGAGTGATTATAGGAAAATGCCTTTTTACAATTATATTTGAATTTTCTTATCTTTTCTGTATTTCACTGCAACTCTGGTTTTACAGGACTGAGGAAAGGAACTGCTCTGACCATACTCACGTCTTAAGTTCATCAAGGACATTTTGGTTTTGACTGAGTAAAGAAATTGTTACACATTGCTGCACAGACCATTATCTAGGCTTTTTGTTTTAATCCCTCAGTGAAGGAGGATTTTTAAATGACTGCTACTAATGCAGAATTTTTCTGCAGAGTATTATAAATAATATCTGGTCAGTAGTATGTGTTGCAAGAGATCACATTATAGGTAGATCTAACTAATTTGCTTCATTTAAACATACTCTTTCATCTTCAGCTCCTTTTAAAATACATCATATATTTCCAATCTGCTTAGTAACCCTTTTGAGTACTAAGGCATAAGAGTATCTTTAATTCAAGGTAACCAAATTTGAAGTCCTATTCAAATATCTACAGATTCCTATGAAAAGCAAAAATATAAATACCTCTCTGGTTCAGAGGAAAAGGTTCCTTTTGTGCCCATAAATATGTATGCTGGACTGCTAATCACAGGGGAACAACTGATCCTGTGGACACTGTTTCTTTAAAAAAAAAAAAAAAAAAAAAAAAGCTGATATCCTAGATATTTGCCTACAAAAATTTCCTGATGTCAATGGTTTATGGGCTGGTTTGGGCTGGTTCTGTGACTAGCGGGGCAGAGGGATTCACGAATCCATGCCTCTGGAAAGGGGAAACAGGGGGATCCTGAATAATTTAAAACAGTGGCAATGATCTGAGGAGAAACAAACTAATTTACTAAATACAGGATCAGAATATGAGATAATACACTATAATACAATATAATTAGAATTGAAGCTAGTAAATCAAATATAATGAGAAAAAGAGTGTCTGATGACTGAAGGCCTCACCATACACTGAGGTGAGATGCACAGTCGGGTTGAGCAGCAGCGAGGAAAAACTGATGATCAAAAACAGGGACATAGGATCACCTACCAAGGTCTTATATCTGTTCCCCCTGAAATGATAACAGCACAGAGAACAATCTTCTGGGGAATGTGATAGTTCTTCTTCTCTCCCAGATTAACTCTTTAACTCCCAGTGCACTACATGATATTATGATGTGGAATGCCAATAGCCAAAAATCATAAAACCATGACACCTGATTTGCACAGTAACTGTCACTTACACCTTCTGCTGTTCCCACTAAAAAAAAAGAAATGACTGGGACTTTCATACTTACTGTGAAGAGTGGCTACTTCTATTGCCTGCCAACAGAGCTTTAAAAACTCATCTTGGACATGCAGTACAAGTTCTAAAGTCCACTGTGTTGACCCATGTAGCAGAGAACTGAAATAGAAATGAGACTGTAGAATCAATAGGAATCCCTGGTTGTGGAAACAGCAGTAGAAGCAGCAGAAGAGGGCCATAAAAACAGTGTGTATGGCACCCAGATATACCTAAGAGATCACTGTTTCATGCAGTTAGTCAGAACAATCTGATCAATAGAACTAAGGATAGCCCACACCCTGGACAGAACTGAAGACACACTGGTACAGAGACAAATGAAAGTGAATAAATCTAAGATTCTTACAGGCAAGAAAGGACAGAGAGAAACAAACAAACAAGCAAAACAATAAAAACAGGAAATAGCAAACAACAAAAACAACATAGAAACAACAACAAAATATACTGATTGAGGTCAGTTTCAAAGAGACATAATAAGGACATTCAAAGCCATTGTGACAATTTACATAGGAAGAAATCAGGAAGCACGATATCAACTCAAAAGACAGTGTCTCTCATCCTCTACAGCCACAATAAGAAATCCTGGCCAGCCCACCTGGATACATCCATGATCCTTAAATGCTGGGCAAAATACTTGGAACAAATCTGTGCTGGTACTTGTTGTGAGTACATGTTTAGGTTAGTGAGTGAAGATTTATTTCTCTTAAAACAAAACCTCTTCATTAAGTGATTTTAAGTGGTAAGGCCTCACAATAAATTTTGCTATGTTGTTGCTACAATAATTCAACATCATTATCTCCAAGAAGTTCTCAGGATGCAGAGAGCTAATAACTTGAAATCACCTGGTTCTAATGACAATGCAGTAATATTTAATTAAGCTACTTTTCTGCTGAGTACAAGGCATATGGTACTGCCTAAGAGAGCTTATACACTTTACTATTTGGAAACAACTAATCTGATCTATAAAATTGAAAATAGTACTTATTCTTACTGAATGTCCAGAAAAATTCATGAAAGTGAATTATACAACAGAATGATCTGATGCCATCGTGCACTAGAACTTTCAGCAACTGACCCTGTTTGTGTGATGTTTCTTTTTCACTATTCAAACTTTGCAACATCTGGCTTTATTTTCCTGTAAGTCTGTATTAAATCTTCAATATTTAAGAATAACATGAACAATAAATGTATTACCATTTTCTCTCAGAGAACAAATGCTTAACTTCTATTTTAATATTGTTTTGATTCAGAAGTTGCTTTTGCATGCTATTTATTTATTTTTATATAATGCAACAAAAGCAATAAGCACATGGTTTAAAATGCCTTTTCAAAAAACAACAAACTTATTTTCCAGTACTCAGAACCATATATGTTTAAAGAAGCAGCGGGATCAATTTTCTTTGAGACAAAAGGAGTCTTACAGAACAATACGTCTAATAGTATTGATATAGTTCTGAGGAACCCCATAAAGAAGCACTTTGACAAATAGCAGTCTGGCTGTAAAGCTGTGATACGAACAGAAAGATAAATACAGATGTAAATTAATACCTTTCAAGTGCAAAAAGAGGGCAAAAATATTATACTTTAGCAATGAATCTTATCAACCTACTGTGAGAGAAAAGAGAAAAAGCTTTTAAAAATATACCATTGCAGTAACTAGCAAAATGGTGCGAAGTTCATTTATGTTGATTTAGATTAAGGAAATAAAGTCCATAAATACTGATGTATATCAATAATGTTATATTTTGCATATTTTCAAATTTTTCTGAAATTTAAACAAATTGTTATCAATAAAAGTCAAAGAAACAAATATTAGTAGGCTAAATTCACTTCACACTGTGAAAAACAATTTCCTCAAGTGACACAAAGCTAATGGAAGTAATAAAGACAATACCAGTGTTCCCCACCTGATAGAAAGGGAGAGAGGCAAGGGACATTTTTGTTATTTCCAGTATTTCATTGATTTTAAGTCAAAAAGGATGATTGTACCAGAGGTTACTAGATATTTTTGACCTCATCCTGCAACTCCAAGTTCCTCTAGAGACCACACAGCTAGTGTCCATGGACTTCTATAATGCATTTTCACTAAGAATATGGAGTTTTTCTTCCCTGTACTTCCTCAAATAATAGGATATATAAAGATAAAGGCAACTTCACAGCAGCAATTTTTTTTCAGACATATGCACACATGTAGAATATCACATGTAGAAATGTCATTATAACAAAGCACATTTTCTCTCCTTTTTGTTAAAATGATGTCCATTCATAATCACAAGGCTAGTGAAGATAGAAATAAAAAGAATTATTACATTATTTATAATATTCTTTTTTTTCTAAAGCCGAGCTGTACCTTATAAATTATTTCCTTTTTTGTTTGAGTGTTTCTATTTTTTAAAAAATGTTTCCAGTCTAATTGATAGCATCATGGGAAACATATTTCACATTCTGAAGTCTTCAGAAAATTCCATTTTCTAAATTTCACACTTTCATATCCATTTATAATTTTTGTTGTTATTGTTGTTATTCTTTTGAGCCTCCTTTTTTTTTTTTTTTTTTTTTTTTTTCCTATGAATTTACGATTTGCAGACAGCCAAGCTGTCTTTCTCTGCAACTGCCTTAAGAAAAAGACAGTGAATTGCTGGACTAAATTAATCAATTTGTAACAAGTTATTATTCTGTAAAAAGCTGTAATGTATCAAAAAACTTGGGATCATACACAGGATTAGTTCTTCATACTCAACGCCTCATTGTTATAAGATCTATTTTTTATGTTTCCCTCATGCCTGGCAGGAATCACCTTCTGAGGCTGAGGGCCTGTTTCCCTTTCCCAATTGCTTTGTCAGTGTCCCCTTTCCTAGATAGGGATTCCAGATGCCTGGCTTTACTGCCTGCTAACACAGGCTATCAGCTCCATTATCTCAACATCAAAGCAGCCAGGTGAAAATATGCTTGCCTGATCAATGGCTAATTTTTTTTTTCACATATCTTTCATCTCATTCATGGATAGGTATCAAGTGGTTATTGCCTTTTTTATCATCTGCCACTTCCTTCTATTCCTTTGATGGCTTGGCTTTGGAGTACTTTCCTTGTCCTCTTCTTCCTCCCCTCCCTTCTTAGTAGGATTTTCTTTCTTACTAAATGGACTTTCACAACCAATTATTTCTTCTTGAATATAGGGATGACTGAGAGTGGCACAAGTTGGTTCTTTCTCTGGTTCAGCTTCAGGGCTTGTCGCAGGGATTGAGTCAGCTAGTCATGCAGTGGTTAAATTCACACTCCTGAGAGACAGGGGACAAATAAGGAGTAAAATCAGGATGCTAAATTTTAGGAAAGCCAAATTCCAGCTCCTGAGGGAGTTACTCAAAAACTCAGAAAACTGTCCTAAAGGACAAGGGAGAGGAGCAGAGCTGGAAGATTTAAGGAAGCTTTACTTAGTGAGCAGGAGCTCTCCACCCATAGGTGTAGGAAGTCTGGACAGGAAAGCAAGAGACAGGTCCTGAACCAGGACCTGCTGGTCAAACTCAGAGCAAGAAGAAAGTGCACAAGCTGTGGAAGTAGAAACAGGTACTCTGGGAAGATTATTGGAATGCTGCTAGGTTGCATAAGGATGGGGTCAGGAACTGGGCTTGGCAAAGAGTGCAAAGAAAAACAAGAAAGGCTTCTACAGGCTACATGTACATCAATCAGAAAAGGGAAGTCCAAGGAGGCATATCACCACTAGTGAGCATTTCAGGCAGACTGGTAAAGAAGACTGATCTTTTGCCTCAGTCTTCACTGGCAACTATTCTTCAAACAGCCCTTGAGCAGATAGGTCAGAAGCTTGGGGATCAATGTCTTTTCCACTGTAAGAGAAGATCAGGTTCACAACAACCTGAGGAATCTGAACATTCATGAGTCTATTGGCTCTGATGGGATGCATTCCAGAGTTCAAAGGGAAGCTGCTGATGTAGTCACTAAGCCAACAGTATCTGAGAAGTCATGGCAGTCAGGTGGACTACCTAGTGACAGGAAAAAAAGCAAAGCCACACTCATTTTTAAGAAGGTAGAAAGGATGACATAGGGAATTATCGACCTGTCAGCCTCACCTCTGTGCTGGGAAAGATTATGGAGCAGATCCTCCTGGAAGCTATGCCAAGGCATACAGAAGACAAGGAGGTGATATGGGGGAACCAACACAGATTCATCAAGGGCAAATCCTACCTGACTGACCTAGTGGTTTTTTATGATGGTGTCACTGCATCAATGGACAGGGGAAGAGTCACTGGTGTCATCTATCTGGTCTTCAGTAAGGCCTTTGACATGGTCCCCCATAGCATCCTTCTTCCGAAGGTGAAAAGAAAAGAATTTGATGAGTGAACCATTTGATAAATGAAGAATTTATTGCGAGATCATACTCAGAGTTTGGTGGTCAGTGGCTCAATGTCTAGATGGAGACACACTGACAAGTGGTGTCCCTCAAGGGTCAGTACTGGGATGGATGCTCTTTAGTATCTTCACCAATGGCATTGACAGTGGGCTCAAGTAAATTCTCTGCAAGTTTGTGGATGGCACCAAGCTGCATGGTCCGGTTGCTGCCTCAGGGCAAATCTGTGGCTGGGTATTTTTTAATAGTTTTTAATCATAGGCAAAACTGGAAACACATGCAGGAGATACAGATTCATACAATCATAGCATGGCTTAGGTTGGAGGGGACCTTAGAGATTATCTAGGTCCAATCCCTTGCCAAATACAGCAATAAGATCACGATAGTTTGAACATCCCAAGAAAATTCAAAATTATCAAAACCTATTTTAGCTCACTGTGAAAAAGAGTGGACTGTGTTGTAGTTCCCGCAGTGTTTTCTCAAGTGTGAGATGATGACTGTTCTTAGTACAAAGACTGGATTAAGATCATGGTGTGAAATAGACACATTCTATTTATACAGTATGCACAAACTGGCAAAACTCAGGCCAGCCCCCGGAGAAGATAAACAACAAGAAATGAAATAAAAAAACCTACCTTGAAAGCAAATAAAACCACACTGCGAATGAATAAATTAACATTGTGACCAACAACTATTAAACTAACATAGTTTCTTTAATAAATTCTTTTTAACACACTCTGGTCAGATCTAGCTGGTTGCTAGATCAGCTCTTTGGGCCCTATGTTAGTTGCCAAAAAGTCTGCTGTTTAATCCAGCAGGCAGCTAAACACTTACTCTTGATATCAACAATAGGCTGGAAGAGCGAACTGGAAAAAGGCAAAGCGGACGAGTTACCATAAAATATAATTTGATAGGGCAGAAAAGGAAGGGAAAATAATAACAACAACAGAAATTTACAGAGTGAGTTATACACAATGCACTTTCTCACCAGCCACTGACCAATACTGAGCCAGTCCCTGCCCCAGTCAATACCCTCCCAGGTTTTATTACTCAGCATGATGCCATATGGTATGGAATATCCCTGTGGCCAGTTTAGGTCAGCTATCCTGGCTGCATCTCCATCCAGCTTCTTGTGCACTGCTGGCTCCTTGCTGAAAGAGCAGTGCAAGAAGCAGAAAGTTCTTGGCTTTGTGACAGCACTGCTCAGAAAAAAACTGACACCTGTGACACCTGTGTTGCAACACATCAGCATGTTATCAATACTGTTTAAATTTATTAAGTCCAAGACACAGCATAATACCAGCCACTACAAAAAAAATTATTTCAGTTAAAACCTAGACCATTACAAATCATAACTTATTATATCTCTTTACAGAGACGTTGTTTTCCTTACCAAATAGAAGATCTATTAATGCATTATGAATGATACATGCCGTGGTATTGAACCTCTTTTTTAAAAAAATGGAAAAAGGATGGTTTGATTTGGATTGATTCACTTTTGGCAAAACAACTTAGGTATGAACTGTTGATCCATCAGATTCTATCATGCTTTGGAGAGCAAGGGAATATTTTTATCTCCATATCATCTGCATTTGTGATGGAAGATCTCTTAAAAGGAATACACTTCGACTAAACGTAAGAGAATTTCACATAAAATCTTGTCTTTGTGATAGCATCTGAAATGGGCAGAACTGGAACCAATTTATTGAGTGTAAATTACTGCCAACTTAGCTTAGAATAACAAAATGCTCCAGAGACTTCAGAGATGTGTAGCCATAGGGATCTGTCTGGCAACAGGAAGATTTTTATATTTTTTTAATGATTTTTTTTTTTTTTTTAACTTAATCAGATACAGAAATGCACAGCCTAGTACTCAGGGAAATTATGTGGTTTTGTCACACTGCCTGAAGGTCTCTGGGATCTGTGAATCAATGAATGGATTACACTGAACCATGAATGTAATTTCTTCATCTGTAACAGATAAAATATGGATATTTACCACATTAACATTTAAGAATTTCTGAATAATAAGTACTTCCAATGGAATTTAGTGTAAGATATTAATTACATATTAGTAATATTCTCTTGATTTTCTGACACAGAGTAAGATAGTGTGAAGTGTGTGTAAATGAAAAGGATTGTAACAGGTGGAGATGGTAAACTGTACTGCTGAATTATTATGCATCATCTAGTTGTAACAATTCAGAAGCTGGAAGGAAATACACAGGCAAGTGTTTTATGTGTTAAATCGTCTGGTAAAAATGCAGTGACAGACCTATTTGATCCCCACAGTCTACTCTTGCCATTATTTATTGCAAATACAATGCTATTCATAGTTACATGATAGTCTGTGGTACCAGAGATTAAAAATTGAGTCTAGAACGTTAGAATAAACTTTTGCATAGAACAAGATATCTAGCTGACTTTTTAAAAGTACATAACCCTCTTGGAAACTGATAGACAACATTTAATTCAGCAGTGCAAAATTTTTAAAGAAACATAAAGCAAGTTTTTCTTCAAAAACATCAATATATTGAGGATTTGTATGCATTTATTAAGGAGAAGGGAAAGAGCAGCGCTTAAGATCATATTCTTCAGGGACTAAGCATCTTTTTTTTTCCCCTCTTATCTGTCTAAAAAGACAGTGTCCCCATTGTTTTGAGAGTTGGTGTAGCAGAACTTTCTGTAAAGATGTCCAGGAGGGTATTTTCCAATTTGCTGGTTGCAACCTTGGAAGAAGATATTCTGCAACAGGAGTCTCACAAGACTGGTAAAATATTGAAGCGTTTGAATTAACTACGAGGTTCCATGATGGGAAAGTCATGAGAGCAGCAGCTCTGTTGACACTTCTAACATGCTGGGTTTTCTGCAGATCAGACCTTCAGAATCAAGTTATAGCTGTGACTGGGCTCCCAGTTCATTTTGAAAAGAGTTTGCAAACTCTTCTACTTCATCTGAGCAGCCACAGATTCAAAACTATGTGGAATGTGTAGGAAATAAACACTTCCCTTAGCAGAAGCAAGGAATTTATAATTTCCATTTAAAAGACAAAGTATAGTAAGATCCATCAAAACACTTTAGCAAAAAAAAAAATGGCACGCTTCATATCTCAAATCAGAGAAATTTTAAAAAAAGGAATCTGATATCAAAAATCACAAAACAATAACCTTTACTAAACCTTCTGTTCTTAGTAACAAATAATTAACTATTGCTTTTTTCTTCCTTATAAGATATGAATGAAGAATATTTAGAACCAAAATAACACAAGCAAGTATATAAAATTAGCTTGACAGTTCTGTAAAAGGAAAAAATTTGCTAGATACCAGTCAGAATCACTACAGTTTTCTGAAAAAAATAGGTCTTTTGAACTTAATATATCATAGGTGAATATAGCATCACCTCCTTTGGAAAGTTAGCAGGCGTTAGCAAGTCTGTCATGCGAAAAATAAGACTCAGGCTAACATTTGGTAAAGCATATCAAATCCACTTCCTTATTTTACCAGAATTAACAATAAATGTTCCTAAATAAATAAATAATAGATAAGATGGTTCCTAAACAAATAAATAAAAAATATATTTGTTTCTTAAAGATTTATGTTAAAAGTTCCTGATAATAAAACAAATTGTATTCAGAGTGTCCAATTTAATGCGTGAGTCAAATGACTAAGGATTTAAAGCTGTTGGTCCTGGTATCTTATATCTGAAAGTTCATTAAAGAACCTTCAAGCTCACGGAAATGTTGTTCATACAACATTAAAACCTAACTACCAAAACCTTGTTAATAGTAATATATGATTTCCAGTATCACAGAATGGCTGGGGTTGAAAAGGACCACAGTGATCATCTAGTTTCAACACCCCTGCTATGTACAAGGTCACCAACCACCAGACCAGGCTGCAGTAAACCTAAGATACTTCACAGAAATATGTTGCAATTTTTAGGGGGCCCCATTTTCTGTATTATCTTTATTTTAAAAGTCAGACTATTGACTGTCTCTGGGAAGCAAAGATCCGAACATCTGATGAGCTGCTCAGACATCAAGGGCAATTCCAAAAAAATGGAAGAGACTTCTCCCTGCTTAGCACTGTGTCCCCCTAAGCAGGGAGAAAGTTGTTGAGAGGAAGGACTGGCAAAGCCGCAGCTGGAGTCAAAGCTCCAAAGCCAGAGACACATATTGAAGCCTCAATGGAATGCTGGAGTGGAAAGGATAAGTTGAATTTGTTTTGTTTTGTTTTTCCCAGAAATAAAAAAATTTGTGAATTCACTATTAAATCAATGAAACCTGAAAGTATAAAATGTGTTATTTATGGTTGCTCATATTAATGTTACAGGTACTTTAACACACTGTTTTCTCTCTTCATCTGGAAAAATACTCAGTTCATGCGTTTTCATCCAGCTCTTACCTGAAGGATGATTAATCCTACAGAGATGGGAAACACATTGCCTCTGGAAGGTCCTGATGAGTTTAGAACTCAACAGGAACTAAGACTCAGAAGTTCTGCCTCTTACAGGAGCAAGAGTGTTTTTTTCTCTAAGAGTGAGAAATTCATTGCCCGCAGCTACCAATGACTTCAACACTTCTAGACCCCCTGCTCTCCACTTTGACATCTGAGTTTGGAGCCATACCTGCTATGCTTTTAACTTAAAGCCTTAAACATAATGCATAGTTTGATTAAAACAATCCAAAATTGCTGTAAAAATATCTAACGTAAATTATGGATTGAAGCACACTGTTATGTTGATTTTTTTATTATTATTATTTTATTTTTCATAGAAAAGGCAATAATGCTTCCCTGATTTAAGAGAGGGGGTATTTAGTCTTGGTTAACATATTGCTCATCTTAATTGTGTGAACGTCAGCTGGGTGCTAAGTAGGTTTCACTCCTGCTCTTAAACCTTTGAGTTATCAGAATTACAACTCAGCAGTCAGGACAATAAGAATAGTGCTCACCTCCTCCACAGTGCGTTCTATCCCAGTTACAATAAGAGCAAGGAGAAAAGTTAATTTTTTTTACATGTGATCCATAATTGTTTTTACCTAGGTTTTTTTTTGTTTTTTTTTTTTAATCTGTGTATTTAATTTAGAGCTATATATTTTTACCTATGCTTGGAGTTGTGGAAAATAAATAGTGTTTAACACAGTCTAAGTTAATTAGAGATACAGAAAACTATTTGTACATAGAGCTCAGTGCTCGGCAGCACTCTGGGAACAGGCAACATATTTTTGTTTCATCGGTAAGTAGCAGTAAACGACTCATCCGACACAGAGAAGGCTGCTATTTGGGGAAATGCTAAACCACTTGCTGACAGAATTTGAAATTCTTTGGGAAAGGATTGAGGTGATATCTCACTTTTCAAGTTTCCATATATCTATATGACATATACCATGTATAATAGTTGCATTTTAAAGATTGGATCACATTCTTAGAAAACCTGGCAGACAAATTTGCTTATGTATATGTTCGTAAAAACACACACGCATGTGAGCTGACGTCTGCTCATTACATGCTGATAGATATAAAAGAAACAGAGTGGAGGGTCTGGTAGAAAGAGAACTGACAAATTTCAGGCTGGGTTAATCTCACCTTGTTTCAACCATCTAAAACCAAGCTGTTTGCCTAGGCTGCCGCTGTGGTCAATGGACAAACCAGAGTGTCTGGGGAGATGCTATATCCCACAGTGGACAGTAATCCTAGATAGGATGAAAGAATGAACATGGGTGACACCAGACACCCAACTTTGCCTGGTGTCAGCTAGGGTGATTACTGTCCTCTTTGTTCAGCTAATTCCTAACACAAATGTGCTTGTATCGTGTTGTTTGAACACGTTAAATATTTGCTTGCTTTTAAAAAGTTGCCTAGAAACCATTTACAACTATTTATAAGGACCTTGCCTACACAGTGTCCTGCTGATACTTATATATGCAGGACACTCTCAAATGCTAAACCACTGAACACTGCTTTTGCTACGGCAGTAGGTTACACGGGCCTGCAGGAAAAAATAAATTTAAATAGTTTAACTAAAATTGCCTCCATGGGCCTCTAATTCATTGCACGCGCACTTTTAGCTTCTGCAGGATTGTGTTATTCTCAGAATAGACAAAGGCCTCCATCTTTCGGCTCCTGGAGCATTCTCCCTTTATCTTCCTGTCAGCCTGTCTCCCCAAGCAATTCATAACACCTAACCATCGCTTTCCCAGAAATCAGTACAAATAAAGACATTTGCTAACTGTTTTATCTCTTTGAAGACTATCTCTGTCAAACCAAAGTTTGCACCTTGTCAAAACCAGAAGCGCTGACACTAAGAAATTACAATACTGTCCTTCACTTGTGCCTTGGGAATGCTGACAGGGATGGATTGTGCACTTTGTTCAGTTATTTAGTTATTTTTTTGCTTATTTTGCACATAGCTTGCTATTAAGTTAATCAAGATAATACTACAGGGACTGTTCATTACTCACCATAGATATAAAGCAAATAGATCTAAGCGACCAAGGCAGCTTGATCAAATAAAATAAAAATAATAAAAAATGCCAAAATAAAATACAACTGCCAATAAATTTTCGTACTGTTTCAGATGCATACATTAATACATAGTAATTTCACATCTGACCTAAGCGTGATTCTAAAGGCAGTAACAAAAAGAGAGGTTATTGAAATCCCAGTCAACATCCTCTCAAAACCAGTTCTGCAGATCTTCATTACTATAGATACTTTATCAATAAGATAACCTGACTGACAAAGCACTAATTGACTTCCATCAGTTCTTATCACCTAAACTACTCCTAATTCCCTCAAAGACTGCTAAAGTGTGTCCTACAAAAGTGTCTTTCACATTCAGTACAGGTCACAGCAGAGATCCAGAATTATGGCAAAATTATTTACAGAACTAATCAACAGTTTGAACTGACCTGTTAATGTAGTTTATGTTAATTTAATTGCATATGGATGTTGCCATTTGATATTTTTATGTTTTTTTTTAATAGCCCTATACCAGATGGTGTTACCTTAAAACTTCCCATTTTACATAACTTACATATGATCTTTTCAAATGTAAGTTTACATAAACAAGATTTTACTTTGAAAAATTATTTGAAAAATATATTAAAGTAGTAAAAATAGCCATATTTTTACTTTAGCAAAAAGACATGAACGATAGCTCTGTATAAAGGCTAAGTAGTAATGTACTTAAGCTAAAACTTATCCTCTGTGGAAACCAGTAAAGGTTTTCATGTCTTGCATGCATTAACTGTAAGCTGCAACTTTCCGATATCCATGGATTTTCATACTGCATATTATTTTCCATCTCACTTTGTCTGTTATCATCTGTTTCAGTCCAAATTGCACCTAGTACAGAAGTTGTCCTCTTCTCTTGCAACTGTTCTTTATGAAGGATAGCCAATAACAAACAAGTAAACTATAAATTACGATTAAATGTCAAGAGTATGAGCTCAGAAAGAAAAAAAGAAAACAATTCTGATAATGCTAATCCACAAGAAATTGTCATTCCAAATACATTTCAATCTGTTTCACTCTATGCGTCACATGAATAGTCCCATTGAGTTCTAATAAATGACTCTTATGAATAAAGTTAAACTTGTGTATAAGTGTGGATGGAGGTCAAGGCATTTACTTCCTTTCTATGATGGACTTTCATTTTCCAAAATGTCTTCTGTGAACATATCCCAGTTTTGTTTCATTGTTTTTTTTTTTCCATCCTGCGTCATAATTTGGCACTAATAGTGCTGTGTGCTGTGGATGAAGGATAAAGAAAGAAAAAAGTTCTGTCTCCATGTTTATAATATTATTTCCTCCTTAGTGATCCTGACAACATAATTTAACCTATTTGTTTCTTTAAAATAAAGATAGCAGCAGTAATATCTTCAAAAATACTTATAATCTATAGTTGAAAAAGAAATCATTATTCAATGTAATATTATAAATACATTTCAGTAACAAAGAGGAAAAAAAAAGATCATATTTAAAAATAAGTAGCAACAACTTAAAAAAATGAGAGAAAGAGGTAAATGCAAATTTGCTTCATCCAGATGTCCAAGTGTTTGGATATTCCCTAACTCATGAAAATCCAACTTTGTTGAATTGCTTCCACCTCCCACTCCTCACTCCTATTAAGGACAGGATCACAGCACAAATATTTGACAAAGCACAAACTAATTGTTTTATAAGTGGAAGTACAGAAATGCCAAATTTTGAAAAAAAAAAATATATATAGGAAAAAGTGGGAATTTGTCCATTACTGAGATTGTCTGTGACTATACCTACACTTGCTTTAAGACACTTCCAAAAATCAGTCACAGAATCACAGAATCATAGGGGTTGGAAGGGGCTTCTGCAGTTAGTCCAACCCCTCTGCTAAAGCAAGTTGCCTAGAACAGGTTGGACAGATAAGTGTCCAGGCGAGTTTTGAGTTTCTCCAGAGAAGGTGACTCCACAACATCTCTGAGAGGCCTATTCCACTGCACTGCCATCTTCACAGTAAAGTTTATTATCACGTTCACATGGAACTTCCAGTGTTCCAGTTTGTGCCCATTACCACTTGTTCTGCCACTGTGCATCACTGAAAAGAGCCTGGCCCTATTCATTTGACTCTTGCCCTTTAGATATTTATAAACTGATAAATCCCCCTTAGCCTTCTCTTTTCCCCCTTAGCCTCCTCTTCTCCTCTTCTCCCTACTGAACAGCCACAGGTCTGTCAGCCCTTCTTCAAGAGGGAAAAGCTCCAGGCCCCTTATCACCTTTGTGGTCCTCTGCAGGACTCTTTACAAGTAACCTATCTTTCTTGAACTGAGGAGCTCAGAATTGGACACAGTAATCCAGATGTGGCCTCACCAGGGCATAGTAGGGAGAAGAAGGATCACCTCCCTCAATGTGATGGCCATGCCCTTTTTAATGGGTCCCAGGTCTTCTGGGCCGCAGGGGCACACTGCTGGCTCACGGAAAACCTGCTGTGCACCAGGACAACTAGGTCCTTCTCTGCAGAGCTTCTTTCCAGCAGAGTCTTATAAAGTATGCTCATTCTCTTCAGGCCCTCATACTCACACCAAGCACATCCACTGAGCATAACAAACAAGAAGTCTTCAGACATTGTACCTATCCCACAAGTTCTAACAGTGAAACAGTTCTAGCTGTGAAAACCTGTTCTGAGATTTATTCTCCATACCTACCATGTGACACTGGATAGGAAACACTTCTTAATTTTGTATCAGTAACTTTAAAACAATTTGGCTAGAGAAGGAAGAAAGCTGAGACGGTGACTTCTGCCAGCCTTTTCCTGTTGCATTCTGAGGGTCTGCTGGAGGGCATGTATGACATGAGAGATCTGTTCATATCAACAGACTACAGAATCAGCAATCCTGAACAGAGCTAGCCTCCATTCTCTAATGTTTTGCTACTAGGACACATCAGTATATGCTGTGGTTCCCTTCATTATTACACCTGAATGAAGATTTGGAAGTTGCACAACCTGCAAGCAGCCATAAAAACACACAGTACAAACCCTGCAAAGGAAAGAAAGATGAAGAGAATTATCTTTGAGGTCATGTGAATGATATATGTGTAAGTGCTTTTTTTTTTTTTTTAATATGTGTATACGGAGAGAGCAAATGATTCAAACTAAGGCATTCCTTCATGGTGCCATTTCAGGAGACTAAACATGCACATTTATTTCTCATAGGATTCTAAATACTGTATGGGTCAAAATACCTTTGCTGTCTTCACTCACACAGCTCATGGCCAAAGAACAAGCCTAAACTGACAAAGAACTACCTGGACCCAGTGACCAGCACCTCAGGGCCCTCTGTTTCTTCACAGCATCATTCAAATAATCACTCAGAGGACTCCTTTGACTCAACCAGCTTCAACTCTGAAGTGAGCTCTGACTGCTGAGTCCCCAGGCAAGATGAAAACTGGAAGAAAGCCAGTATTATCAAAGGAAAGGTTTCTAGCAGTCTTCTGAATTGATTTGTAGCAACAGAATATGGGCCTAAGTTTACAGCAAACACATCAAAGAACGTCATATATAACTCAGTATTTTCCTTCAGGTAATGCTGCAAATCAAGGTGAGGTTTATCCACAGATATTTACACATCTAACCATTGAGAAAACAGCACAGGGAAGCCTATTTTCTTTAGGGAAAAATATGCAAATGAACACACAGAAAAATGCACATGCCCATGTGCCTACAATTCTTTTCCCACTTTCCTGGTTCTTCACCTAAAACATACCCTACTTAGGTGATGAATTCTTGAATTATTCCCTTATCCTCATTCCAAACAACTCCCTTTTCACTCATTCCTCCATCTGATTTACCTGCGAGTGTATCAAAGATGGATATGTTCCACAGCCACTTATTTATTCCAAAATCTCAGATTTTGCTCTTGTTTATGCATACATTACTGCCAACCAGATGGAATAAAAGGCAAGTGAGCAACTGCTTTGACACATCAAACAATAAGTCAAGATAAAGATGGAAAAATTCTTTTCTCTAGTGTGACAAAACAAGTATATTTAAATGTAGTCTGGCAAAAATATTAATATATATATATTTAATAAAAATTGAACTGGATGTTCACAGATGATCTGTTTACAGGATGTCCCAGTAAAACTAACAACATGCACAAATGCTTTGTTCTTCGTCTGGTTTACTAAATGACTTAATAATAGAAGTACTAGCAATTTTATTGTAAATAAATACTTATGATTCATAAATGAACTTTATTTTTCATTTTGAGCCTGTAAAAAAGGCTTCAATTTCTTACTTACAAACTTCTCTCTTTTCACCTTTCTTTGTACTAAGTAGAATTTTAAACATTTCTAATTAAAATTCCTGTATCCACAGGAAGAAAAATCAATATGAACATTTTTTAAAATATGTTTTTATAAGAGACATGGATTCTATATTAAAACCACAGAGGTAGGACTTTAGTGCAAAAGTTCAATCTTATAATTAATGCCAGTTGGTACCTCACAAGTCACGTCATCCAGATTCTTATTTCTAACTGTCTAGCAGTTGCTATATTAAAGCTAATTGCTTAAAAGTTTTGCATAATAAAGATGATATTTTAAAAAAAAATGGGCAAATTCAGAATAATACAGTATAAAGAGTTAATTGATCAATAAGCCATTTGGACCAGTATCCATCACTGGGTGGCAAACCAAACCTTTTAAACAACATAAAAATGAAATCATGGCAAAGTTTCTACCTTCTATCAGTTACATTTATAGTGTGACGATTATTACTGATAATAAAATGAGTAGTTAGTTGGCCAGACCTTTGTAACTCATTCTGTAAGAATCAGTTTATTCTGCTCTCAGATGGACATTTGCAACTATGGCCATGTATATGAGTGCAGAGTTTTATTTTATCTCATTAATATATTTAAATTTTATTCCAGCATGGTAAAAATCATTTCTACAGTATTTCTCAGATTTTAACAGGACATGTCCCTGGCCCCAAAGGGTTTGCAACTTAAAAAAAGCTTGTCAAGACATATTGCAAGACAGTAACTCAGGAAAGGAGAGGAAGGCAGAAGAGAACAGCATTAATGAGGACAAGTGGAAAGGAGAGAGTGAACCCAATATATCCTCAAAGTCTTACCTGAACTAGCAGGGGAAAAAAGGACATTGACTTCTGTAGATCCTTCTACAGCAGGAATTGGGAGGGTAGATATGAATGGGCTGCATATGAATTGGTACGTGGTCTCCCGACTTCAGGTAAGCCTTTTACCTCCTGAATTCAGGATTGTTTGTAAAGACTGGTCCTGATTCATAATAATTCCCCTTCCCAAGCAGATAACCAATTGCCAGTCATCCACATTTCAGATTTTTAGTATTTTATGTTCAGGGCTGCAGTGGCAGACTGTAACTAGACACTAGAATTTCTCAAAGGACATGAGCTTGCCCTTGCCATGCCAATCCTGCAGCTTCCATCAGCTACCTACAGGGGGAGGATAATGTTGCCTTGCTGGAAAAACTCGGCCACAAGCACTGCAACACTGTGGAGCAGTCAAGAGAGCTTTGTGGACAGGTTCAAAGGAGCAGTTAAATTGTGTTTGTTCATTTTTTTACTTGTTTGGTTTTGTTTAAATGTCTAGAATAAAATATTTTTTAAAGGTGCGACTACCTTCCAAATTAGAGACAAACCATACTTTGAGATGGGGAGTCCCAAAGAACCACAGACTTACCTTTACCAGCCCCATTATCTGTTATATGAGAGCGCAGAATAAAGTCCATCTCATGTAACTTCAGACACTTGCATATGAACAGAGAAAAGAGCAACAACCACTATGTGAATTATCAAACTTACTGCAGAGATCTACAGCAGTATTAAATGAAAAATATTACAGAAGCACCTTTTTCTATTTGTTGACTACAGCAGGAGAAGCAGCTCAGATATAGATGTCTATGTTTAAGACATCTTCCATCTGTCTACATTTAAGCCATCTGTCCAAACTGGATGAATTAATTCCACCCCACATCCCACTGATGGGCCAGTTTTCTGAAGAATGGAACAGAGAAAGAGACTGAGAAAACACCTCCATCTTGTAGAAATGGTCATGAAATAAATTTGTTCTGTACTGCTAAATGTTTCTAGGTACGCTTAGAAAGTTTCTATCTAAATACACAATATCCTTCACATCTTATCTGTATTTCCATATAGCTGGAGCAATACTGTGGATTACAAATAAAAATTAATAGACCAGAAAATTGAAATATGGAAAATATTCTGGTTTTACATATGTGCTTACAAGAAACCAGTAGCACAGGAGTGAAAGAAGGAAAACAGATGAGAAGAAGTACTGAACAATGGAAGTAGATGGTTGAGTAAGAAAACTGAGTGCAAGAACTGTATAAGAAAAAAAGATTAGGCAAGACTCTGTAAATGGGATGAAAGAATTGTATTAGATACACTGAGGGAGAAGAAGCCAGAGAAAGAATATTAAAAAAAAAAAAAAAAAAAAAAAAAAAAAAAAGAAGAGATGAGATTAGAACAGCTTCTTGTCAGTCTATTTGAATATCATATTTTAGTAGTCATCATGAAATATTTCTTAGATTCTCTTACATGTTTAAATGGAATATAAAATAGAAATATGATCATATCTAATCATTTAACTGAAAAAAGGTTACTGATTTTTTTCCAAGTCTGTCACATTTAAACATACAGCACAAAGAAAATATTTGACACTATTTACATTTGATGATTACCTTTTTGAATGGTGACCTACTTACTTTTAAAAGCTTTGTCTGATACACAAAAAATAAAGCACACATAAAAATATAATACTAAAATACAAAGAAATAAAGTTTATGAAACAAGGCATTATAAATACCATAATTTCAATAGATGAATTGAATATAGGTATATGGACCCCCAGGTCTTGAGGAGGATTAGCTTCTGATTGCATGAGATTTCATAAAATAAAGATATCCATAACCCAATTTCTTCCTGACACAGAAAGATTCAGCTAATGTTCTTTCTTGTCTGCAAGTATTCACACATCATATATAGGTACTATCTACATTCATACATACATGAATGTTTGTTTCAGTGAGCGAAAACACCCATGTATTCATTACTGATTAAAATCTGAGCTGGTAAGTGCTAGAAACCTTTCAGGCAGATTCAAATATCTTATACTCTTCCTACAGACACACATATAATAGGAAATCTTATGTGTGCATGCAGACTGATAAACTAACAAAAAAAGTGTATTCCCTACAGCTAAGAGACAAGTTCCAGAACAGGCACAACTGGAATATCTGAGATTAGGTTAAACTTATCGGAGATCAGATATTCATTCTGATACCTACATGTTGGAAACTCAAATTTTCATGAGGAATATTAATTTATACCGATTAGGTATCACATCATAGAGACCAAGACAGAGTAAATTTTGAAGCTGAATTGCTCTGCGTGATGGTGATATTCTGTAAAACACATAAAATGTACTATTAGTCCAGTCTGAAGGACTGTATTCTGATCCATGCATTTGGGATCTGTTGCAAGTATATGTTCCCTTGACTTTATCATTTTTTACTCTAAGGGCTATATTCCATACTGATTAAATCAGAATAGATCTGCTGACTTCAATGACACTACTTAAATTTACCGTGATAACAGTCAGCAATGTTCACAGAGAATATTTTTTGAAATACCAATTAATCACTCACCAACAATTTTTATCTTTAACATTTCAATAAGAGAGCATCGATTCACTGGTTAAGCATAGTGAAATAAAAAATTCAAATGTATATATCACAGAGAATGAGAGAGGGGAAGGGATATGGAAGGAGGAAGGAAGGAAGGAAAGGAGGAAGGAAGAAAAGGAGAATTTCAGTGCAGCCAGACATTGTTGATAGGAGAAGACCAGGAATATTTACAAAATTTATAAAAGAGGAAACCCTGTAGCAGTAGATGCAATATGTGTAGTGTAAATGCTATATTGTGTTGGAGTATAATTGCTTATATTTACTGTCCATGTTTGATCCAAAGATAGCTACGTTAATTTTATGCATCTATCATTTCAACCCTCTTATCCTGTAAGCATAGTTCTCCACCTTTAAAAAATCCTGTAAACCAATCAGCCAAACAAAACAAAACAACCACAAAACTGCTAATATTCATTTTTGTGCATAAGAGTTCGAGAAATGCCTTTCATTCAGTCTCTCATGTTTTAGATAGTGGAGTTCAAGAGTGTTTCACAGAATGATGACAACCACCTGCGGTGGCTCTTTACTGTAAAACACACATTTTCACAGCATATTCTGCCCTTTGCTAATATAAATGTATTCCTCTCCTCTCACTCTTCAATTCAAGCACACAGTATGTACCAAGAGCATGACTCTATTCTCACAAATGTTCTACTATTGATATGAGCTGAATTACAGCCAAGATCCACCTCTCTGACTCAAATTTTACATTTAAGAATATTAAGTAAACTCAGCTATTTCTCAAAATTGCATGCCAAGAAAAATTCAGAAGACTAATATCTGAAACATATATTTACATATTTTTTAAACTCTGAATGATACATCCACATCTATCTTCAACAAATAGTTGAACTTTACACCACCTCCTTGTAGAGTTGTTGCCCGTGAACCAGTTATTCACAGTGATTTGAGAAGCCCTATCCATTTCACTAAGAAGCACTTGACATTCATGCCTGCAACTATTAGTGTATAATATTTTCTCTTTTTCAGATATTATTTTAATTGTCAAAGATGTCAAATGTTTATATGGCACATACATAAATGCATGAACAAATTGTTTCAAGAATTGTTTTTACTCTGGATGTTCGCCATGCAGCCAAAGAATTGATTTGATCAGAAGAACGCCTTTTGCACATACAAAAGTATCTTCTTTCAATGTAATGATGAGTGTCACTCTTAACCTATATGCATTTATTCCAAAATTCAAAGCATTCCTTAAACTGAAAACAACCCTTGCTACATTCAATCAAATACTAGAGAATAGGCAATAATAGAAGAGGACATTTCCTTTCTTAAAACACTGACGGGAATGCATCTAATGCCAAGTATTTGTTGTATTCAAATTTAATTATTACATTTACAAGAACAAAAAAGTTCAGATAGAGAAGAAAGACCTTGAGGTTTTCCTTTCTTTGTATCAACTTGACCTGAGTCTTGACTAGATCTTTAAATTTTGAAATATGTTCAGTCACTTTAGGAAATTACAGGCACTCAGCCAACGTTTTCAAGCTGGAATACTGATGTCATGACATTTTGATATCCCAAATGCTGCAGCTTCCATCTGGTTCCATGAGGTCTGAAAATCTTCCTATAAGTTTTTTTTAGAATTAAAACATCCAAAAAGAGTGAAGATTGAAGTGGTCATAATAGACTAAACTAAAGGCTTTTCTGTCTCAGTAGTGACTATAAGTAAACACGGAAAGAGGACTGAAAACAAGGCAAGATTTTCTCCTAACATTCTCCCAACCTGAGAATTCCTGAGAAATTCTCTGAGAAATTCCTGAAGTGGATAGGATTTTGTGCACTAATTGACATCCCCAACTACACATTGCCACCACCATCACAGTTCTCTTTAATATACATGTCCAGCATCCTTGATGAAGAGTTTTGAAGATTAGTTACCTGCCACATAGGCTCACAACCTGTCATTTTTTATACTTCAGAATAAAGTTTCCTGACCTAGTGATGGCCAAAAGAATAGCCTTTCCATGGAAATACTAAATATATGAGAAAATAAAGTCACACAGTGTAATAATGTAAATATTAGGAATGGAGTCACCCTGAAACGGGCCTGAAAGGAATAATAAAAACCAAGGACACCTGTGTTAGGTCTGACAAAATGCTACCACCCCTCTTGCTGGCCTAACCAATTATGGAAAGTAAAAACTGCATGGTTCAAACTTTCAACAAATGAATTTGAACCCAACTCTCCTGCTAAGCAATCGAACTCTTAGTTTAAATTAAAAAAAAAAAAAAAAAGTATTGTCATTTAGACCAACATTTTAGACAGAGATTGCAGCTGAACTTGGTATGGAACAAACAACCTATATTTTCTGTGTTTTAAGCACCAAACCTTTACTGATGGCAGAAAGCTAAGTTCTAGGCAGTATTATCAGTCCCTCACTTTTACTAATGCAGAAAAAACCTGAAAGCAACACAAGAAAATGCGCCATCTTTTAACACTATCCTTTGGGATTAGTGATCTCAGTAGACAGAGTACATATGCAAAATGAACAACATTAACTCTGAATTTCTTACTTTATGGCAGAGTGATCCAAAACAACAAAGGGTTTTTTTTTATCACAGTTCAATTTGATTAATGACTAGGCAATATTCTAGAGCAGATTAATAATAGAGATGAAAGGGCATTTTTAAAAATTTGTCCTCCTCGTATAAAGAGGATTTCAGTGCATTTAGATAATTAACAGGAAAACTGTGGCCCTGTTTTTGTTTTGATCTTTGCATACATATTCTCCAATTAATTTGGTAAAGCTTATGATATAGTCTACATGTAGGGAACTGCAATTCCTCCTAGTTTTATAGTCATACAACAGGACAACACGTTACAGCTCCCCCATGGAAGTACATGCAACCATGAACTAGTGGTAAGTTTCTTTTCAAATGACAATCATTAAATATGTAAGATATAAAGTACTGAAAACATATTCAGTAGATTGAAAGACTACAAAAAAATATTCTGATCACCTAGCCAAAGAAAGACAATTCATCTACCAGTGTTACTGGTAATTTTTCCCTACTGTACTTGAAAAATTCAGTTGAAGAAGCACAAATTCGGGAAAGATGCCATAGAATGACGTCTGGTCAAAATTAAGAACTGAAAATATTTATATGCAATTACAGCTTAAAAGCAAAAATCAGTGAAATAGAAGGCTTTCCAATAGAAGAAGGACTTATGTTATAATCACAATGGAAGTAGAGTAGCATAAAAACACTACGGAATAAATAATTTAATACATGAATAAATAAGAACAAATGAATAAACAGAAAATAACAGTAGCTTATTGTAACTTATTCTAGAAAGTCAGACTAAGCAAGGAATTTTGCAATTTATGTAAAAGGTTCAACAAATTACAGTGTGAAAAAAACATCTTAAGTGAATAGTACATCAGCATGGCTATTACTAAAGTATTATTACCCAGGCTACAAGAAGGCATGTACTAAAGCATGCAAGTCATAACTGGGATATTGTATGCAGTATTGAACTGCATACATAACTGGGATATTGTATGCAGTATTGAAAAGGAAAAAACACAAGATAACAGGATAGATATTATACTACCCAATTGGAAACAAATAAAATCTGTAAATACCAAACCTTAAGAAATATCATTTCTCAGAACAATAGGTGCAGTTATTTCTTCAAATAGCACATACTGAGAAGACACTATCCTGAGAACTGACTGTTACTTTGGAAAACATAAGATGGCTTTAAATCAACTAGCTCAGCCTGATAAGCTACGGCTCCATATTAAAGCATAGTTTAGACATGCCTTTAGATTTAAATCATAATAAGCAGAAAGAAGCCAAGGATTAACAATATCTGAAATTATATGCACAGTGATTACAGAAAATTGAGGTTAAATGCATCTAGCAAGAGATAAAATATAAAATCAAATGCAATGACACAAAATTTTAGAAAGGCATTCAATAAAATGGTATTAGTCAAGATTAAAAAAAAAAAAACACAAAACAAACAAAAAAGGAAAACAGTGGTATTAAAATTAAAGGTAGTGGGATCATTAGATGTGGCATTCACGTTGCTTCCAAACCCAAGAATATTTACACTGATAACTATGCATATGGAGGAGAGAGAAATGAGAGGGGGGAAAAAAAAAAAAAAAAAAAGAAAAAAGAAAAAGAAAATGAGCTGCAAATCAGCACAGTGAAATGAAAGGATTTCAGACACTACTTGAGCTAAGTGGGAACTGCGAAAATCTGCAAAATCTGCAAAGGCAGCTGTCATGAAATGAGGGAAAGAATCATAAGCTGTGACAGCCAAGATGTAAGAAGGAAAACTGGGAAGAAAAGGTATCTGCTGGAAATCAAACAGTTAAAAATATAAAAACAAATTAAAATAAACCTCTTAAGTATATCAAAAGCAAGAAGCTTGTAAGAGTCACTAGGTCTGCTGGGAAATTCAGAGAATAAAGACAGCAATTAAGGAAGAGAAGGATGTTGCTAGGAAAATAGAAGATTTATTCGCAGCAACCTTCACAATAGAGGATGTTAGGGAGATACCTACTCTTTAGTAATAAAAATGAGGAACTATCAGTTGAAGAGGTGCTGGAATGAATCAATCATTTAAAAAGCAGGAAGCCACCAAGACTGAAAATTCTGAACAAGAAGTAGTTGAGCTATGAAAACTAATTGAAAAACAACTCCAGTAATGGAAGATTAGAGAGAAACAAATGTTTTGCATATATTATTAAAAGGCTTTAGGATGATTTGAGGAATCAAAGATTCATAAATCTTACATCTGTACCTGGCAAATTAAGAAAATAAAACACTTGGATGCTCATGAGATTATAGCTCTTTGTAAAGGAAGATGATGTCTCACCCATTTGTCAGAATGTTTTCAACACATCAGTAAAATACTGCAGTGGTCAAAGGAGAACCAACAGACATAATTTATTTAAACTTTCTGGAGGTCTTGACAATGTTTCTCTCAAGAGGCTGATACAAAGGAGAGGCAAAGACGGCTAACTGTAGGCCTCTGTTCAGTGTGGCTGACGATTAGAAGACAGAAGGAAGAGATTAAAATGTATCAAGAACAGGACTGAGCATGATAAGGAAAAACAATGCTAACATAAATCTGTGCTTCAGCCTGATCTGAACTACTGTGTGCAGTGCTGGTTTCTACATCTCAAAAAGGTATTAGAAAACTAGAAGGACCTGAAAAGAAAGGTGGCATGAGTGATGGAAGATCTTAAATAAGCTTTGTGGAAATAGGCTGGAATAACTGGAAACATTTTAAAGAGGAAGTTTAAAGAGAAATTTTAAAAGGCACGATAAAAATATGTGAAATAATTACTAGAAGCCAGAATTTCATTTCTGCCTGCCTTAACATGATGACACACAATTAAACTTCGAGGCAGCAAATTTAATGGAAGTGATATATATCAGGTTTCACATAGTTTATATTTTTAATGTGAGCCTTGTTCTTTGAAAATACTGAGACAGGAAAATGTAAGACTGAAAATTACTGGACCGCTTATGCAAATAAACAAGAATGGATTAAGTTAAACTAGTGAAGAGTATTGCAAGTGAAACTGAAACTTATTTGGAGACTTATACAGATCTCTAATTGCTGGAGATGAGCATGACAATTCATGAAGCCAAATCCTCAAAAAAATCCCTGTGCTGAGTCAAAGGTCACTGTCTGAGGCAAGAGTGCTGCACAGGCCTCAGATCTGCTTCAGACTACTATGACTCACACTTCCATAGTCAATATTGCATTAATTTCATTGTTTCTAGCCTAATGTGGCTGAATGACAATACTAAAATATTTGAACTGATTAACAGAATTTCAAAGTTCTGATAAGTCTTTACTGAGGAAGATATATAAACAAAGAAAACAAACAAGCAAGGAAATAGTTGACCTTTTCGACTTGAAAATCATCAACCAAATGAAAGTTTGTTTGAAATTTGAAACAGGACATAGTTTTCTTATGAAAAATCAACTTTTCAATGGAAAACCAGTGCTTTCTCTAATTTTTTTGTTTGTTTGTTTTTAAATAGAAACATTTAACCACCCCTACCTATCAGTTATGCTATATATTCTTGAGCACCATCTACTGGTACTGCATCGTTAATTATTTATGAAAATATAAAGCATTTTAATACAATTCCAATGTAATCACAACTCTCTTGCTTTTTAAAAAAAGATCTTTCATAATACAATATAATCTAATATTTATTAAATGTGTATTCCCTCTAGAAGACACAGAGAAAATTAACAGATTTAAGATTTAATGAATTTAAACCAATTCATTTAAAATCTGAAGTAAGTAGGGAAATGCAGTATTTCTTAATTTGTAACGCACTGGACTAGGAAGTAAACATCACTCTATAAAACAATTTCCAATTTACACTTGCTCCCAGCCTGTCTGAGGGGAGGAAAAAGGAAAAAAAAAAAAGCCTTTTTCTTTTCTTCTTGGTTAGTTATTTATCGAATTTTGTAATAGCTACGATGGCCAGCATCTTCCATATTACTTCTTTGCTTCAGACTAAATTAAATAACATTTCACTTGGGATGGTCATACCAGACTTGGTTTAATTTTTTTTCCTGACTTATAGCAGAGGAATAGCCTTCTTGTAGAAATCTGGTGTTATTCAGCAGAAACTGTGATGCAGACAAAAAAAATCTGTGCTTGCCAAAAGGGATTTTGAATGGTCTTCCATGTTGGAGCAAATCAAGATGTAGGGAACAGATTGGTACCACTATTACGTGAGTTAAGAGGCTTCATAGAAATGACACTCTATGCTTACCTGACTCTATAAGCCATGTTTGTTACCATTTTTGTGCATACCAAGGTGACATCTAAGTCAGTAACTGACTGCATAAAGATGTAACCAATTAATCGCATGCTATGATAGGGGAGAATGATCATAGAGGATTAAGCTAGAAAATTAAAGACATTTAAATAAATTCTTTGTTGAAAAACCATCAGTTTTCAGTGATGGAGATGATCTTTTACTAGCCCAAAGAGAAGAAATGCAGGCTGAAACAGTGACCTTGACTTGGAAAGAGTCCTGCTAAAGATGACAGCACTTGAGTGACAGAACAGTACATCCTCCAAAGCCAACTGCATTAAATTATGGCCTCACTTTTACAGTTTGCACCCAAAATCTCAATGAGTTCCAGTTATAATTGTGCTATGCTCACTAAAACCTGAACATGGACTTAAATCACCTAGCTACAAGGACTGAGATAGCAAAGATCTTAAACTGCTACTGTAGGTGTCAAGAAAAAAAGAAGAAAAATAAAAGCAACTAAGCAAATCCTTTAATTTATTCCATCCAGCATATTAAATTTAGTAAGCATCATTTTTTTCACCCATACAGAAATTACTTAAAAATATTACTCTCAGACCTTGTTCTTAGTTTGGATCAAACCCAACCTTTCTGAAACAATTGCATCTACTCTAGAAAGCAGCACTATAAATTTATCATTCACACTGTGTTGTGCCTATTCCCACCACACTGTGACTGAGTGACATAACACTTCTTTTTGGTGCCTTCTTACTTTCTTTGTAGTGCAGATGGCACCACATGTGCCATGCTGTTCAGACTGTGCTCCTGTGAAACAGTATGGGATTGCATCAATACCTTACTCACGGGTTGCAACAGAGGTTCAGAAGCTGGAACTGCTCAGTGTTTCTGGACAGTTGATGTAAGTTCACTTCTGCTCTACACATATGAACACATGAATGTATGTACATATAAGCTAGAACCATTCCAAATACAAATGATCTGCACGACCAGTTTAAAGAAATGTATTGCTACATTTCTATTTATTTATGTTTCATGAACGTGAATAATTCCTGAATTTTGCTTCTAGTTTATCAAAATACAGACTTTTGTTTCAAATGCACCTGTGTGACACATGGCATACAAACTTTCTGAAATTGGCCTTACTGCAAGGATGCAAGCACACACACACACAAGTGGATGACAGATATTTGAGTAGTTACCAATGGTATCACTTATTTTAGAATGCACAACTGATTGTAGCAAGTCTTAAGAAGAAATCTGGAGGCTGTTCTGCACCTACCATACCTCCATTCAACTTGCAGAGTTAACATAGAAGTATGTGCAGCTTGCAGCCTTTCTCCCAGTTTGCAGACAAGAGACCAAAGAGTCTACACTTCCAGATTCCTTTCCAGCACTGCCATGTCTTCAAAGAAACAAAAAGTAGAAGATTAGGGCTTGGGATATCCAGGCAGTTGCTTGCTGTACAGTGTGTATTAATTTTCATTTTTACTGGCTGGGACAGCTGAGGCTGTTCAGCCAGGAGAACAGAAGGCTCCAGGGAGACCTGATAGTGGCCTTTCACAAGGGGGACTATAAGAAAGAAATGTTTTCAAACTAAGAGAGAGGAGATTTAGATTGGATATAAGGATGGAGGCTTTTACTATAAAAGTAGTGAAATACTAGAACAGGTTGTCCAGAGATGTGGTGGAGACATTCAAGGTCAGACTGTGCAGGTAAGCAGGTAACCTGATGTAGCTGTGAGTGTCCTTGTTCAGTGCTAGGGAATTGGAGTAGATGGCCTTTAAGGGTCCATTTCAACTCAAACGATTCTATGATTCTATAAACTGCAATTTGCCAATGCCATAGGAAGCAGTTCTAAGAGTTCATTCAGGGTGGCTTCCCCTATGACTTAACCTCATGTTATTCGTTTACAATGAAAGGAATGAAAAAGGCTGCAGTGTATGTACACTTTGATTTGTTCTGCTCACATCAACCTGTCAGTGAATGGAATTACTCAAAGTATTTCAAGCAACATGGTGATCATCCACAAATATCACAGTGTCACCGAACGTGAGACAGTCTGATTATCCCTAAGCCATAAACAGTTCAATTTTCATTGTGCTATATTTGCTGGGTATAGATCATGCACATTTCTCATAGTTCCCTTGGTTTGGACACATATTTTTTGGTTGTATTTTGACAACAGAGGCATGGGCTATTTATGTTTGTAAAAGCCAGCAAGGACATAGTTTACAGCTTGTACCTATGGATAGTACAGTAAAAAGCCATAACCGTGCTTACATTTACTTTGGTCAGAACTGCTTTGTGACCAGCAGTACTTCTGATGAGAATTTGTGCAGCGTGTAATTGTGGTCATAAAAGCCCCGTATTACTGGAATTCAGACCTTTCCGAGGCTAGGGTGACAGTGGACAATTCCTTGTTCTAAGGAACTACTGCCTTGGGCCATGTCCAGAAGTTTAAACTTCGGTTTCTCAAAACCACGCAGCCACATTACGTGTGGACTTCAGGAGCACCATTCCCTGAAGGGGGGGAGATGGTTTGTTCCCCCGCCGAGAGAGCGGCGGGATCTCTCAGCAGCTGGCTGCGAGCCGCGGGCTGACAGCTCTATGTATTAAAATGTCATCTCCTCATTTTCACACCGGATATCTGCTATCGCGATCTCGCACGCCGGTGGAGAGCCCGACTCCAACTGCGAGAGACACAGACAGAAGGCGAGGGAGGAGGGAAGCACGTTCAACCCAGCGATACCGAATTCACGGGGGCGGGGGGGGGAACCTCATCTACGGTGGCACGGCACCTTCCGCGAGCATCCCCGTGTGCCGGCCCCACCCGCCGCGAACGGGGCCGCTGCCTCCTTGCAAACTCCGCCCGCAGCGCGGCGGCCGCGACCGACAGCGAGAATCCCCGGGCGGGCTCCGGGCTCCCACACGCCGCGCAGTGCCCAGGCAGCGGCTGCGGCGGCGAAACGAACGCCAGGCAGCCGCGATCCAGGCACAGCCTTATCCCCGGCGAGGAACGAAATACGGTGTCAATCGCAATCTCGCTGAGAAAATTGCTATTGTTCCAGTCAAAGGCAGGCGGCAGTTTGAAAGGGTTTATCCTCGGAGCACTGTATCAGTTAATCTGCAGCGCGGAACCAAACCGACAGCTCTCGAGGCTGCGACAGGGGGGGCTACGCTTCAAAAGAAGGAACAAGAGGAAGGAGATCAAGTGCGGGTTTCCCGCCCCCCGCCCTCCCCTCCCCGCCGCCCTCGCTCCCCGCCTCTGAGTTTCCCTTACGCCGGGGCGCAGCGCTGGGAACCGAAGCCAGGAGAACCTCCCAGGCGCGGCGAGCCGGGACGTGCTGGGTGCCGGGCACACGCACACTCACACGCGCGCACACACAGGCGCGGAGCGAGGCGCGCCGCCACCAGCGGGCGGGGAAGGGGCGCGCGCGGGGGCGCGCACACGCGCCGGCCCCCACGGAGCTGGCACACGCACACGCGCGCACACGCGGCGGTGGAGCCGCGCTCGCTCCCGCCGTACTCCCTGCGCGGCCGGCGCTCGCTCCGCTCCCCGCCATCGGCAGCCAAGGACCCCCCCGCCGCCGGCCGGCCGCTGGTGCCCGCGGGGGG